>NW_023493663.1:1640000-1654043 GCF_013265735.2 Oncorhynchus mykiss
AATGGTGCTCTCTCTCCCCCTCTTCAACTCTCTCTCTCCTCATTTATCTCCCTCTGTTCCTCTCTCCATCTCTCCCTCTACATCTCACTTTCCTTATTGATCTGAATCCCCCGCTCCATGTCTCTCTCTCTCTCTCTCTCTCTACCCCCCTCTCTCTACCCCCCCACTCTCTCTCTCTCTCTCAACCCCCCTCTCTCTACCCCCCCCCCCCCCTCTCTCTCTCTCTCTCTCTCTCTCTCTCTATATATATATATATATATATATATATATATATATATATATATATATTCTGGTACACTCAGCGATGAGTGTGTTCTGCTCTCTGATTCCTAAAAAAAGCTCATTCATTACTCAACACATTACTGACTGTACCCAACACCGCTGCGGCTGCCATCTCTCTCTCTCTCTCTTTCTCTGGCAGCAGGCCGTTGGAGGGGTGTAGGAGGAGGAAGAGGATGAGGGGGCTGGGAGAGGAGGAAGAGGAGGCTCAGGGTGTTATGTTGGAGGCTGACTTCCATATGTGGACCATTCTAGCCTACCTGGGTTTCCTAACAGTATCAGGGTTTTCCTCTGTAGCCCTGAACACTCTGCTGTTCATCATACAAGCGGGAAGTTCTCTGCTCTAACATTCTATACACTCGTGTTGCTAGGCTACAGTTGCTAACACAACAGCAGAGCCCTGGTGTATGTATATTTGGTGTAGGAGAACGATGGGGTTGTCATGTGGTATAATAATAACACTGTCAGCAGAGGCCCCAGACACTGCAGTAAGATGTAGGATGGTTTGGGGGATGTAGGATGCTTTGGGGGATGTTGGATGGTTTGAGGACGCAGAATGGTTTGGCAGATGTAGGATGGTTTGAGGTTGTTGGATGGTTTGAGGATGTAGGATGGTTTGAGGATGCAGAATGGTTAACCCACTGTTCCTAGACCAGTTAACCCACTGTTCCTAGACCAGTTAACCCACTGTTCCTAGACCAGTTAACCCACTGTTCCTAGACTAGTTAACCCACTGTTCCTAGGCCAGTTAACCCACTGTTCCTAGACCAGTTAACCCACTGTTCCTAGACCAGTTAAACCCACTGTTCCTAGGCCAGTTAACCCACTGTTCCTAGACCAGTTAACCCACTGTTCCTAGACCAGTTAACCCACTGTTCCTAGGCCAGTTAACCCACTGTTCCTAGACCAGTTAACCCACTGTTCCTAGACCGTCATTGAAAATAAGAATTTGTTCTTAACTGACTTGCCTGGTTAAATAAAATAAATAAATAAATTTAAAAAATTAAAAAAGGGTTACAAAAAAAATCCTCTAAATCTGTTGTGTTTATTAGGTTGTTGGGGAATTGTTAGATTACTTGTTGGTTATTACTGCACTGTCGGAACTAGAAGCACAAGCATTTCGTTACACGTGTATGTGACCAATACAATTTTGATTTGATTTGATTTTGATTTGAGGAGTTTACCACCTCAGTCATCGGCTTCCTCAATAAGTGCATCGATGACGTCGTCCCCACAGTGACAGTACGCACATATCCCAACCAGAAGCCATGGATTACAGGCAACATCCCCACCTATCTAAAGGCTAGAGCTGCAGCTGTCAAGGAGCAGGACACTAATCCGGATGCTTATAAGAAATCCAGCCCCCAGGTGTTAACGGTAGGCAACAACACATCTGCCACGCTGATCCCCAACACGGGGGGCCCCTCAGGGGTGTGTACTTAGTGCCCTCCTGTACTCCCTGTTCACCCATGACAGCATGGCTAGGCACGACTCCAACACCATCATTAAGTTTGCTGACGACACAACAGTGGTAGGGCCTGATCACCGACAACGATGGGTCAAGAGTTTCAAGGTCCTTTTTGTCCACATCACCAACAAACTATCATGGTCAAAACATATCAAGACAGTCGTAAAGTTAAAAAAAAATGTGATTTGTTAGGGCAAAAACAAGGCCATCAATTAGGCCAATAAGTAAGGCCTTATGATGTATGAAATGTGTTGTCATGGTTTAATTGTATTATAACATCCCCACCCCCTAGGGGACTTACTTGGCGAGCAAAAGCCACAGGGCTTTAAAAAGGTAAGAAACAACCATATCTTTGTCACTAACAAATACAGCCACGGGTGGTAAACAATTTACTCAAAAAGAAAAGGCACCTTGGGAAATATGCAAATGACACTCTTTACAGCGTACAGCGTTAAAACGTCCCAAAATGATTTTCTGTAAAACTACAGGTGTTAATGAAATTACACTGGGAAAGTCTAACACTAGTTAAAGAGAGTCCGGTTGACTATAAATCAAGTGTTTTTGTTGTACACTGTCGGTGTTGATATGAACTCTACAGCAGAGCTTTCCAAACACCACAGTTGAGTTCCTTCGAACAGGAGGAGCACTGCAACACTTTAAAAAACACCACATCAAGTAGGACTTTATTTTTCACTGACCAATAGTGTACATGTTACACTGGCCAGAGTTAATTGGACACCATAGATTTTTTTTTGTTGTTGCTGTGTGTCTGTCCCCACCGAACGACCCGAACCGACTGTCCCGTGTCGATAGTCATGACATCTCTAATGTGAAGGTAATGTCCTATTCTGTCTGATAACTGAGACTAACTATTGGTCTGTCTGGACACAGCAGCAGCCAGGGAGGTTTTAGAGGGTTTAGACAGGGAGAACACACACACCTGCACATACACACACACCTGCACATACACACACACACACACACACACACACACACACACACACACACACACACACACACAGAGGAATAATCATCACGATGTAGCCTGTGAAAATGTTGTATCAATCAATTAAGGATCAATAACGGTCTGAAGGGTGGGGAGGGCAGCCAGGTCACCCGTGATACAGGTCAGTGTTCGACGTCCGTCTGACTGAGGAACGTCGGGATGTGAGGTGGAAACCAGGCCACTAGGGGCAACGGTGAGCTAAATAGGTGAGAAATGGTGAGAAAAGTAGGTTTTTTGTTGTGCTAGAGTGTTGTGGACGAGCTTATTCATCTGCCTCTGAGTCCAAATGTTGCAGGTTCAAATCCAACAACAGAAAGTTGTTTTGATTTTTTAAAAGTTTTTTAAGCCCATCCCAAACCTTAACCCTTACCTTAACCATTCAGGGTTAGTACCCTGTGTGGATCACTTGGTAGAGCATGGTGCTTGCAATGCCAAGGTTGTGGGTTCAATTTCCTCAGGGGACCAGTAAGAAAACATATATATTCACTACTGTAAATTACTCTGGGTAAATGTAAAAAAAAAAATCTGACTTTGAAATTTGACTTTTGCAATCATTTCTAAATTTGACATCAGAGAAACACGGATGAATGTCGAATTCTGACATGAAGACTGTGAGAGCGAGTTGGAATCTGTCCCGCGGCCTGATAACTGAAGAGGAACACCTAGAGGCGCTTTCTAACGCTCTAAAGCGGAACATCAGTATCTATCTAACGGAGGCTGGGGAGGAGGAGGAGGCCAGGTGAGGAGGAGGAGGCCAGGTGAGGAGGAGGAGGAGTAGGAGGAGGCCAGGTGAGGAGGAGGAGGAGGCCAGGTGAGGAGGAGGAGGAGGAGGAGGCCAGGTGAGGAGGAGGAGGAGGCCAGGTGAGGAGGAGGAGGAGGCCAGGTGAGGAGGAGGAGGAGGAGGAGGCCAGGTGAGGAGGAGAAGGAGGAGGCCAGGTGAGGAGGAGGAGGAGGAGGCCAGGTGAGGAGGAGGAGGAGGCCAGGTGAGGAGGAGGAGGAGGAGGCCAGGTGAGGAGGAGGAGGAGGCCAGGTGAGGAGGAGGCCAGGTGAGGAGGAGGAGGCCAGGTGAGGAGGCCAGGTGAGGAGGAGAAGGAGGAGGCCAGGTGAGGAGGAGGAGGAGGCCAGGTGAGGAGGAGGCCAGGTGATGAGGAGGAGGAGGCCAGGTGAGGAGGAGGAGGCCAGGTGAGGAGGAGGAGGAGGAGGAGGCCAGGTGAGGAGGAGGAGGCCAGAGGAGGAGGAGGAGGAGGCCAGAGGAGGAGGCCGGAGGAGGAGGAGAAATCCTTGTTTTATGTAACGTCCTCTGTTTCATCCCTCTCTGCTGAGTATGGAGGCGGAAGGAGTGAGAAACTGAAATGGTAATTTCCAACCCAAAGCTCCCCTCGTTCATCGATCGTGTGGATGTTCGTCTGTGAGGTCTGACTCTAAACAACATTCTGTCAGCACATACCATGTCAACACAAAACCCCATCTGATATAAAAAGCTGTGAAATTAACACATTAAATCGTCATTTTATGTATCTTTTACTATCCATTTTAATCACACCGCTTACCTCACTGATTTTTGCCGGTGGTAGCTGTTGCTCAGACCGGCTCCGTTTTAGGCTACCGGCGTCGGTATTTCGGTAAGGTGAGACGCGTTTCC
The DNA here is from genome assembly GCF_013265735.2 of Oncorhynchus mykiss. Lineage (NCBI taxonomy): Eukaryota > Metazoa > Chordata > Actinopteri > Salmoniformes > Salmonidae > Oncorhynchus > Oncorhynchus mykiss. Next base: position 1,644,396 of record NW_023493663.1, read on the forward strand.
TAAAATACCGGGAAGTGCCCGGGACTTTTCCGCGTCAAGTGGTTTCTGTTGTGTTCTCACACTGCGCACTACCAGTTCTCTCTCTCCGTCCAAATGGACAACTGGCCAATGTGACGGTTTAAATCCGCAGTCTGAAGTAAATTCTACCGGCGATGACGGGATGTTGAGCACTAGATAGTCCTCTTCCCTTCTCCGGGATTTAGTGGTCGGTCAGTCCGTTACTATAGAGCCGTGGGGCCGGTTTCCAGTTGGGTTGTCGGGCGGTGCTCTCTCTCTCTCTCTCTGCAGAGGCCGGGAGATGCTGAGGAAGTTACTGTACCGGGGAATGGCGGGGATAAGTCGCAAGCTGGCTGTTCACTCCCTGCTGCTGCTGAGCGGAGCTTCAATGTGTGTGTGTGTGTGTGTGTGTGTGTGTCCGTGCGTGCGCGCTTAAAAGTGTGTTTCCCCGGGGATGGTTAGTTAGATGAGGCGAGTGAACCAGTCAGGAGAGGAGAGAGCTTGCTCTGTAAACTCTATTTTTGCCTTGTTGACTGTGGAGGGAGAGGAGGGGAGGGGAGGAAGGGGGACGAGAAAGGAGGTGGGAGATAAAGAGGAGGGGAGAGGGAGGGGGCGAGAAAGGAGGGGGGAGAGGGACTGAGGGGGGGATGCGCACATACCCAATCCCTCTTCCCCATCTCTCCAACCTGGTCTCAGAGAATTACGTATTATTCTGTATGTAAATCTGTTCTGGTACTGTATGTAAATCCTAGACACTCCATTTAATATGATATGTTATGTTACTGTATGTAAATCTTAGACACTCTATTTGTCTGATATGTCTCTGATATGTTATGAATTACAAAATGTACAATTGTTGGGAATCAGCAAAAACGTATGATATGTTACGAATTTCCAATTTGTAGTTAAATAAAGGTTAAATAAAAATACATAATTGAAAACGTTACCTAGGTGACTAGGTGGCTAACGCTAACGTTATCCAGTTCTAGGAGTTAAGGGTTAGTTAACATGCTAACGTTAGCTAGGTGACTAGATGGCTAACGCTAACGTTATCCAGTTCTAGGAGTTAAGGGTTAGGGTTAAGGTTAGGAGGTAGGTTAATTAAAGGGCTTTAGGGTTAGGGAAATGGTTAGTTAACATGCTACCGTTAGCTAGTTCTGGGAGTTAAGGGTTAGGGTTAAAGTTATGAGGTAGATTAAAAGGTTAGGGTTAGAGGAAGAGCTAGCTAACATGCTAACGTTGGCTAATTCTGTGAGTTATGGGTTAGGAGGAAGGTTAAACGGTCAGAGGAAGGGTTAGCTAACATGCTAACGTTAGCTAATTCTGTGAGTTATGGGTTAGGAGGAAGGTTAAACGGTTAGAGGAAGGGTTAGCTAACATGCTAAGTAGTTGAAAAGGTGCTACAAAGTAGTAAGTAGGTGCAAAGTTGCTAATTAGCTATAATGCTAAAGTTGTCCGTGATGAGATTCGAACACCCATCCATCCATCCACCCAGACATAGCTACCTACCGACCCACCAATCCACCCACACCAACCACCCTCATTAATTTTTGACTGAAGTAACCTTCTATCTTATTAAGTGACCATTCAAAATGTAACATAAGAATTTGAGTGACCCGGGATGTACATTTACAATGCTTCGTCGAGTCTATGAGACCAGTCTGATCTCCCTGCAAACTGTACGTGTGTGTGTGTGTGTGTGTGTGGACCCCATTCTTGCCCCCATCGCTACACTGTGGATTTCTGCCCTAATATGGATGGTATCACTAGTCCGCTGCTCGCTGTGCTCCTCTCCAACCGGGCACATCGTTTTAGGTCCAAGGAAAAGAGACCGGATTAATGTTCCTTCTCTAACATCCGATGCTGCTGGGTTTATTAATGAATCTATCCTCATCATAACACCAGTCTAATAGATATAATGACATAATGAATCTATCCTCATCAAAAAACCAGTCTAGTAGATATAATGACATAATGAATCTATCCTCATCATAACACCAGTCTACTAGATATAATGACATAATGAATCTATCCTCATCATAACACCAGTCTACTAGATATAATGACATAATGAATCTTTCCTCATCATAACACCAGTCTACTAGATATAATGAATCTATCCTCATCATAACACCAGTCTACTAGATATAATGAATCTATCCTCATCATAACACCAGTCTACTAGATATAATGACATAATGAATCTATCCTCATCATAACACCAGTCTACTAGATATAATGAATCTATCCTCATCATAACACCAGTCTACTAGATATAATGACATAATGAATCTTTCCTCATCATAACACCAGTCTACTAGATATAATGAATCTATCCTCATCATAACACCAGTATACTAGATATAATGACATAATGAATCTATCCTCATCATAACACCAGTCTACTAGATATAATGACATAATGAATCTATCCTCATCATAACACCAGTCTATTAGACATAATGACATAATGAATCTATCCTCATCATAACACCAGTCTACTAGATATAATGACATAATTAATCTATCCTCATCATAACACCAGTCTATTAGATATAATGACATAATGAATCTATCCTCATCATAACACCAGTCTACTAGATATAATGAATCTATCCTCATCATAACACCAGTCTACTAGATATAATGAATCTATCCTCATCATAACACCAGTCTACTAGATATAATGACATAATGAATCTATCCTCATCATAACACCAGTCTACTAGATATAATGAATCTATCCTCATCATAACACCAGTCTACTAGATATAATGACATAATGAATCTATCCTCATCATAACACCAGTCTACTAGATATAATGAATCTATCCTCATCATAACACCAGTCTACTAGATATAATGACATAATGAATCTATCCTCATCATAACACCAGTCTATTAGATATAATGACATAATTAATCTATCCTCATCATAACACCAGTCTACTAGATATAATGACATAATTAATCTATCCTCATCATAACACCAGTCTATTAGATATAATGACATAATGAATCTATCCTCATCATAACACCAGTCTACTAGATATAATGACATAATGAATCTATCCTCATCATAACACCAGTCTACTAGATATAATGACATAATGAATCTATCCTCATCATAACACCAGTCTACTAGATATAATGACATAATGAATCTATCCTCATCATAACACCAGTCTATTAGATATAATGACATAATTAATCTATCCTCATCATAACACCAGTCTACTAGATATAATGACATAATTAATCTATCCTCATCATAACACCAGTCTATTAGATATAATGACATAATGAATCTATCCTCATCATAACACCAGTCTAGTAGATATAATGACATAATGAATCTATCCTCATCATAACACCAGTCTAGTAGATATAATGACATAATGAATCTATCCTCATCATAACACCAGTCTATTAGATATAATGACATAATGAAACTATCCTCATCATAACACCAGTCTATTAGATATAATGAATCTATCCTCATCATAACACCAGTCTACTGGATATAATGAATCTATCCTCATCATAACACCAGTCTATTAGATATAATGACATAATGAATCTATCCTCATCATAACACCAGTCTACTAGATATAATGACATAATTAATCTATCCTCATCATAACACCAGTCTACTGGATATAATGAATCTATCCTTATCATAACACCAGTCTAGTAGATATAATGCCATAATGAATCTATCCTCATCATAACACCAGTCTATTAGATATAATGACATAATGAATCTATCCACATCATAACACCAGTCTATTAGATATAATGACATAATGAATCTATCCTCATTAAACACCAGTCTACCAGATATAATGACATGGTGAATCTATCCTCATCATAACACCAGTCTACTGGATATAATGAATCTATCCTTATCATAACACCAGTCTAGTAGATATAATGCCATAATGAATCTATCCTCATCATAACACCAGTCTATTAGATATAATGACATAATTAATCTATCCTCATCATAACACCAGTCTATTAGATATAATGACATAATGAATCTATCCTCATCATAACACCAGTCTAATAGATATAATGACATAATGAATCTATCCTCATCATAACACCAGTCTACTAGATATAATGACAAAATGAATCTATCCTCATCATAACACCAGTCTACTAGATATAATGACATAATGAATCTATCCTCATCATAACACCAGTCTACTAGATATAATGACATAATGAATCTATCCTCATCATAACACCAGTCTACTAGATATAATGAATCTATCCTCATCATAACACCAGTCTACTAGATATAATGACATAATTAATCTATCCTCATCATAACACCAGTCTACTAGATATAATGAATCTATCCTCATCATAACACCAGTCTACTAGATATAATGACATAATGAATCTATCCTCATCATAACACCAGTCTACTAGATATAATGAATCTATCCTCATCATAACACCAGTCTACTAGATATAATGACATAATGAATCTATCCTCATCATAACACCAGTCTAATAGATATAATGACATAATGAATCAATCCTCATCATAACACCAGTCTACTAGATATAATGAATCTATCCTCATCATAACACCAGTCTACTAGATATAATGACACAATGAATCTATCCTCATCATAACACCAGTCTAATAGATATAATGACATAATGAATCTATCCTCATCATAACACCAGTCTACTAGATATAATGAATCTATCCTCATCATAACACCAGTCTACTGTGTGTCAGTTTGCGCGTGTGTGTGTGTGTGTGTGTGTGTGTGTGTGTGTGTGTGTGCGTGTGTGTGTGTGTGTGTGTGTCAGTGTCAGTGTCTGTGTTTACATTATTATAGACCCCATTGCCGAGCACCATACAGGGGCTTGCAAGTCTGCAAAGATACCCCCTATCTCCCCCTCCTCTTCCTATCTCCCCCTCCTCTTCCTATCTCCCCCTATCTCCCCCTCCTCTCCCAATCTCTTCCTGTCTCCCCCTATCTCTCCCTCCTCTTCCTATCTCCCCCTCCTCTTCCTGTCTCCCCCTATCTCCCTATCTCTTCCTATCTCCCCCTATCTCCCCTTCTTCTTCCTATCTCCCCCTCCTCCTGCTGTCTCCCCCTCCTCTCCCTATCTCCCCCTATCTCTCCCTCCTCCTGCTGTCTCCCCCTCCTCTCCCTATCTCCCCCTATCTCTCCCTCCTCCTGCTGTCTCCCCCTCCTCTCCCTATCTCTCCCTATCTCCCCCTATCTCTACCTCCTCCTGCTATCTTCCCCTTCTCCACCTATCTCCCCCTATCTCTCCCTCCTCCTGCTGTCTCCCCCTCCTCTCCCTATCTCTCCCTCCTCTCCCTATCTCCCCCTATCTCCCCCTATCATCCCCCTCCTGTCAGTTGTCCCCCTCTCTCCCTCCTCCCGCTGTCTCCCCCTCCTCTCCCTCCTCTCCCTATACCCCTGACACCTCCTGGCCACAAATAAGAGGGGTGACCGGCGGTGCGTGTGTGTGTGTGTGTCTGTTGTGTGTGTGTGTGTCTGTCTCTGTGTGTGTGTGTGTGTGTGTGTCTGTCTGTGTGTGTGTGAGTCTGTTGTGTGTGTGTTTGTGTGTGTGTGTGTGTGTGTTTGTGTGTGTGTGTGTGTGTGTGTGTTTGTGTGTGTGTGAGAGTCTGTTGTGTGTGTGTGTGTGTCTGTCTGTGTGTGTGTGTTTGTGTGTGTGTGTGTGTGTTTGTGTGTGTGTGTGTGTGTTTGTGTGTGTGTGTGAGTCTGTTGTGTGTGTGTGTGTGTGTCTGTCTGTGTGTGTGTGTGTGTGTGTGTGTGAGTCTGTTGTGTGTGTGTGTGTGTGTGTGTGTGTGTGTGTGTGTGTGTGTGTGTGTGTGTGTGTGTGTGTGTGTGTGTGTGTGTGTGTGTGTGTGAGTGTGTGTGTGTGTGTGTGTGTGTGTGTGACGTTTGTGCGTAACAGCATTTGTCAGTTGAGGTTTGAGGTTGCGGTCCATCACTTTTCAGGGTCCCCTTGAGTCATTTACAGCAAACAGAGAACATGTCACCTGTCGTGTAGAGAGAAAGAGAAGGAGAGAGAGAGCGAGAGGGACAGAGAGAGAGAGACAGAGAGAGAAGGAGAGAGAGAGAGAGAGGGACAGAGAGAGAGAGACAGAGAGAGAAGGAGAGAGAGAGAGAGAGAGAGACAGAGAGAGAGAGAGAGAGAGAGAGAGAAAGAGAAGGAGAGACAGAGAGAGAGAGAGAGAGAGAGACAGAGAGAGAGAGAGAGAGAGAGAGAGAGAGAGAGAGAGAGAGAGAGAGAGCGAGAGCTGGATAGAGAGAGAAGGAAGACATTACCAAACCTTCCATAACAAAGCCATCCCCTACAGAGAGATGAACCCAGAGAAGAGTCCCCTTAACAAGCTGGTCCTGGGGCTCTCTTCACAAACACAAACAGACCCCACAGAGCCCCAGGACAGCAGCACAATTAGACCCAACCAAATCATGAGAAAACAAAAAGATAATTACTTGACACATTGGAAAGAATTAACAAAAAAAAACGGAGCAAACTAGAATGCTATTTGGCCCTACACAGAGAGTACACAGCGGCAGAATACCTGACCACTGTGACTGACCCAAAATTTAGGAAAGCTTTGACTATGTACAGGCTCAGTGAGCATAGCCTTGCTATTGAGAAAGGCCACCGTAGGCAGACATGGCTCTCAGGAGAAGACAGGCTATGTGCACACTGCCCACAAAAGGAGGTGGAAACTGAGCTGGACTTCCTAACCTCCTGCCAAATGTATGACCATATTAGAGAGACATATTTCCTTCAGATTACACAGACCAGTGGTTCCCAAACTTGTTATAGTCCCGTACCCCTTCAAACATTCAACCCCCAGCTGTACCCCCTCTAGCACCAGGGTCAGCTGTACCCCTTCAAACATTCAACCTCCAGCTGAACCCCCTCTAGCACCAGGGTCAGCTGTACCCCTTCAAACATTCAACCCCTAGCTGTACCCCTCTAGCACCAGGGTCAGCTGTACCCCTTCAAACATTCAACCTCCAGCTGTACCCCCTCTAGCACCAGGGTCAGCTGTACCCCCTCTAGACCAGGGTCAGCTGTACCCCCTCTAGCACCAGGGTCAGCTGTACCCCCTCTAGCACCAGGGTCAGCTGTACCCCCTCTAGCACCAGGGTCAGCTGTACCCCCTCTAGACCAGGGTCAGCTGTACCCCCTCTAGCACCAGGGTCAGCTGTACCCCTCTAGACCAGGGTCAGCTGTACCCCCTCTAGCACCAGGGTCAGCTGTACCCCCTCTAGACCAGGGTCAGCTGTACCCCCTCTAGCACCAGGGTCAGCTGTACCCCCTCTAGCACCAGGGTCAGCTGTACCCCCTCTAGCACCAGGGTCAGCTGTACCCCCTCTAGCACCAGGGTCAGCTGTACCCCCTCTAGACCAGGGTCAGCTGTACCCCCTCTAGCACCAGGGTCAGCTGTACCCCCTCTAGACCAGAGTCAGCTGTACCCCCTCTAGCACCAGGGTCAGCACACTCTCAAATGTTGTTTTTTTTGCCATCATTGTAAGCCTGCCACACACACACACACTATACAATACATTTATTAAACAGAAGAATGAGTGTGAGTTGTCGTCACAACCCGGCTCGTGGGAAGTGACCAAGAGCTCTTATAGGACCAGGGCACAAATAATAATATAATAATAAAATAATAATAAAATAATAATAATATAATAATAATATAATAATATAATAATAATAATATAATAATATAATAATAATAATATAGTAATATAATAATAATATAGTAATATAATAATAATAATATAATAATAATATAATAATAATATAGTAATATAATAATAATATAGTAATATAATAATAATATAGTAATATAATAATAATATAGTAATATAATAATAATAATATAATAATAATATAATAATAATATAGTAATATAATAATAATATAGTAATATAATAATAATAATATAATAATAATATAATAATAATATAGTAATATAATAATAATATAGTAATATAATAATAATAATATAATAATAATATAGTAATATAATAATAATAATATAATAATAATATAATAATAATATAATAATAATATAATAATAATATAATAATAATATAATAATATAATAATAATAATATAGTAATATAATAATAATATAGTAATATAATAATAATAATATAATAATAATATAATAATAATATAATAATAAAATAATAATAATATAGTAATATAATAATAATAATATAATAATAATATAATAATAAAATAATAATAAAATAATAATATAATAATAATAAAATAATAATAAAATAATAATATAATAATAATAAAATAATAATAATATAATAATAAAATAATAATAATATAATAATAAAATAATAATAATATAATAATAATATAATAATAATATAATAATAAAATAATAATAAAATAATAATATAATAATAATAAAATAATAATAATATAATAATATAATAATATAATAATATAATAATAATATAATAATAATATAATAATAATAAAATAATAATAATATAATAATAATATAATAATAATAATATAATAATAATATAATAATAATATAATAATAAAATAATAATAATATAATAATATAATAATAATAATATAATTATAATATAATAATAATATAATAATAAAATAATAATAAAATAATAATATAATAATAATAAAATAATAATAATAATATAATAATAATATAATAATAAAATAATAATAATATAATAATAAAATAATAATAATATAATAATAATATAATAATAAAATAATAATAATATAATAATAATATAATAATAATATAATAATATAATAATAATAATAATAATATAATTATAATATAATAATAATATAATAATAATATAATAATAAAATAATAATAATATAATTATAATATAATAATAATATAATAATAAAATAATAATAATATAATAATAATATAATAATAAAATAATAATAATATAATAATAATATAGTAATAAAATAATAATATAATAATAATATAATAATAATATAATAATAAAATAATAATAATATAATTATAATATAATAATAATATAATAATATAATAATAATAAAATAATAATAATATAATAATAAAATAATAATAATATATTAATAATATAATAATAAAATAATAATATAATAATAATATAGTAATATAATAATAATAAAATAATAATAATATAATAATAATATAATAATATAATAATAATAATAAAATAATAATAAAATAATAATAATATAATAATAAAATAATAATAAAATAATAATAATATAATAATAATATAATAATAAAATAATAATATAATAATAATAATATAATAATAAAATAATAATAATATAATAATAATAATATAATAATAATATAATAATAAAATAATAATATAATAATAATATAATAATAATATAGTAATATAATAATAATAAAATAATAATAATATAATAATAATATAATAATATAATAATAATAATATAATAATAATAAAATAATAATAATATAATAATAATATAATAATATAATAATAATAAAATCATAATATAATAATAATAATATAATAATAATATAGTAATATAATAATAATAAAATAATAATAATATAATAATAATATAATAATA
>NW_023493664.1:0-137500 GCF_013265735.2 Oncorhynchus mykiss
ACACATTAGATCTAGCTGGTCTGTCATAATACAATAGAGACAGTAGATCTAGCTGGTCTGTCATAATACTATAGAGACAGTAGATCTAGCTGGTCTGTCATAATATAATAGAGACAGTAGATCTAACTGGTCTGTCATATTATAATAGAGACAGTAGATCTAGCTGGTCTGTCATAACATAATAGAGACAGTAGATCTAGCTGGTCTGTCATAATATAATAGAGACAGCAGATCTAGCTGGTCTGTCATAATACTATAGAGACAGTAGATGTAGCTGGTCTGTCATATTATAATAGAGACAGTATATCTAGCTGGTCTGTCATATTATAATAGAGACAGTATATCTAGCTGCTCTGTCATAATATAATAGAGACAGTAGATCTAGCTGGTCTGTCATAATACAATAGAGACAGTAGATCTAATTGCTCTATCATAATATAAGAGACAGTAGATCTAGCTGGTCAGTCATATTATAATTAAGACAGTAGATCCAGCTGGTCTGTCATAATATGATAGGGACAGTAGATCTAGCTGGTCTGTTATAATATAATAGAGACAGCAGGTCTAGCTGCTAATGTAATAGAGACTGCAGATCTAGCTGGTCTGTCATATTATAATAGAGAAAGTATGTCTGGCTGGTCATAATATAATAGAGACAGTATATCCAGCTGGTCTGTCATAATATAATAGAGAAAGTATGTCTGGCTGGTCATAATATAATAGAGACAGTAGATGTAGTTGGTCTGTCATAATATAGTAGATATAGTAGATCTTGCAGGTCTGTCATAATATAGTAGAGACAGTAGATCTAGCTGGTCTGTCATAATATAATAGATACAGTAGATCTAGCTGGTCTGTCATAATATAATAGACAGTAGATCTAGCTTTTCTATCATAACATAAGAGACAGTAGATCTAGCTGGTCTGTCATATTATAATAGAGACGGTAGATCCAGCTGGTCTCTCATAATATAATAGAGACAGTAGATCTAGCTGGTCTGTAATAATATAATAGAGACAGCAGATCTAGCTGGTCTGTCATATTGTAATAGAGAAAGTATGTCTGGCTGGTCATAATATAATAGAGACAGAAGATCCAGTTGGTCTGTCATAATATAATAGAGACAGTAGATCTAGCTGGTCTGTAATAATATAATAGAGACAGCAGATCTAGCTGGTCTGTCATATTGTAATAGAGAAAGTATGTCTGGCTGGTCATAATATAATAGAGACAGTAGATCTAGCTGGTCTGTCAATTTTTAATAGAGACAGTAGATCTAGCTGGTATGTATTATTATAATAGAGACAGTAGATCCAGCTGGTCTGTCATAATATAGAGACAGTAGATCTAGATGGTCTGTCATAATATAATAGAGACAGTAGATCTAGCTGCTCTGTCATAATATAATAGAGACAGTAGATGTAGTTGGTCTGTCATAATATAGTAGATATAGTAGATCTAGCTGGTCTGTCATAATATAATAGAGACAGATCTAGCTGGTCTGTCATATTTTAATAAAGAGAGTAGATCTAGCTGGTCTGTCATAATATAATAGAGACAGTAGATCTAGCTGGTCTGTCATGTTATAATAGAGACAGTAGATCTAGCTGGTCTGTCATAATATAATAGAGACAGTAGATTTAGCTGGTCTGTCATAATACAATAGAGACAGTAGATCTAGCTGGTCTGTCATAATACTATAGAGACAGTAGATATAGCTGGTCTGTCATAATATAATAGAGACAGTAGATCTAACTGGTCTGTCATATTATAATAGAGACAGTAGATCTAGCTGGTCTGTCATAATATAATAGAGACAGCAGATCTAGCTGGTCTGTCATCATACTATAGAGACAGTAGATCTAGCTGGTCTGTCATAATATAATATACACATTAGATCTAGCTGGTCTGTCATAATACAATAGAGACAGTAGATCTAGCTGGTCTGTCATAATACTATAGAGACAGTAGATCTAGCTGGTCTGTCATAATATAATAGAGACAGTAGATCTAACTGTCTGTCATATTATAATAGAGACAGTAGATCTAGCTGGTCTGTCATAACATAATAGAGACAGTAGATCTAGCTGGTCTGTCATAATATAATAGAGACAGCAGATCTAGCTGGTCTGTCATAATACTATAGAGACAGTAGATCTAGCTGGTCTGTCATATTATAATAGAGACAGTATATCTAGCTGGTCTGTCATATTATAATAGAGACAGTATATCTAGCTGCTCTGTCATAATATAATAGAGACAGTAGATCTAGCTGGTCTGTCATAATACAATAGAGACAGTAGATCTAATTGTTCTATCATAATATAAGAGACAGTAGATCTAGCTGGTCAGTCATATTATAATTAAGACAGTAGATCCAGCTGGTCTGTCATAATATGATAGGGACAGTAGATCTAGCTGGTCTGTTATAATATAATAGAGACAGCAGGTCTAGCTGCTAATGTAATAGAGACTGCAGATCTAGCTGGTCTGTCATAATACAATAGAGACAGTAGATCTAGCTGGTCTGTCATAATACTATAGGGACAGTAGATCTAGCTGGTCTGTCATAATATAATAGAGACAGAAGATCTAACTGGTCTGTCATATTATAATAAAGACAGTAGATCTAGCTGGTCTGTCATAACATAATAGAGACAGTAGATCTAGCTGGTCTGTCATATTATAATAGAGACAGTAGATCTAGCTGGTCTGTCATAATATAATAGAGACAGCAGATCTAGCTGGTCTGTCATAATACTATAGAGACAGTCGATCTAGCTGGTCTGTCATATTATAATAGAGACAGTATATCTAGCTGGTCTGTCATATTATAATAGAGACAGTAGATCTAGCTGCTCTGTCATAATATAATAGAGACAGTAGATCTAGCTGGTCTGTCATAATATAATAGACACATTAGATCTAGCTGGTCTGTCATAATACAATAGAGACAGTAGATCTAGCTGGTCTGTCATAATACTATAGAGACAGTAGATATAGCTGGTCTGTCATAATATAATAGAAACAGTAGATCTAACTGGTCTGTCATATTATAATAGAGACAGTAGATCTAGCTGGTCTGTCATAATATAATAGACACATTAGATCTAGCTGGTCTCTCATAATATAACAGAGACAGTAGATGTAGCTGGTCTGTCATAATATAATAGAGACAGGAGATCATGCAGGTCTGTCATAATATAATAGAGACAGTAGATCTAGCTGGTCTGTCATAATACTATAGAGACAGTAGATCTAGCTGGTATGTCATAATATAATAGAGACAGTAGATCTAGATGCTCTGTCATAATATAATAGAGACAGTAGATCTAGCTGGTCTGTCATATTATAATAGAGACAGTAGATCTAGCTGGTCTGTCATAATATAATAGAGACAGTAGATCTAGCTGGTCAGTCATAATATTATGGAGACAGTAGATCTAGCTGGTCTGCCATAATATAGTAGAGAAAGAGATGTAGCTGGTCTGTCATAATATAACAGAGACAGTAGATGTAGCTGGTCTGTCATAATATAATAGAGACAGCAGATCATGCAGGTCTGTCATAATATAATAGAGACAGCAGATCATGCAGGTCTGTCATAATATAATAGAGACAGCAGATCTAGCTGGTCTGTCATCATACTATAGAGACAGTAGATCTAGCTGGTCTGTCATAATATAATAGACACATTAGATCTAGCTGGTCTGTCATAATACAATAGAGACAGTAGATCTAGCTGGTCTGTCATAATACTATAGGGACAGTAGATCTAGCTGGTCTGTCATAATGTAATAGAGACAGAAGATCTAACTGGTCTGTCATATTATAATAAAGACAGTAGATCTAGCTGGTCTGTCATAACATAATAGAGACAGTAGATCTAGCTGGTCTGTCATATTATAATAGAGACAGTAGATCTAGCTGGTCTGTCATAATATAATAGAGACAGCAGATCTAGCTGGTCTGTCATAATACTATAGAGACAGTAGATCTAGCTGGTCTGTCATATTATAATAGAGACAGTATATCTAGCTGGTCTGTCATATTATAATAGAGACAGTAGATCTAGCTGCTCTGTCATAATATAATAGAGACAGTAGATCTAGCTGGTCTGTCATAATATAATAGACACATTAGATCTAGCTGGTCTGTCATAATACAATAGAGACAGTAGATCTAGCTGGTCTGTCATAATACTATAGAGACAGTAGATATAGCTGGTCTGTCATAATATAATAGAAACAGTAGATCTAACTGGTCTGTCATATTATAATAGAGACAGTAGATCTAGCTGGTCTGTCATAATATAATAGACACATTAGATCTAGCTGGTCTCTCATAATATAACAGAGACAGTAGATGTAGCTGGTCTGTCATAATATAATAGAGACAGCAGATCATGCAGGTCTGTCATAATATAATAGAGACAGTAGATCTAGCTGGTCTGTCATAATATAATAGAGACAGTAGATCTAGCTGGTCAGTCATAATATTATGGAGACAGTAGATCTAGCTGGTCTGCCATAATATAGTAGAGAAAGAGATGTAGCTGGTCTGTCATAATATAACAGAGACAGTAGATGTAGCTGGTCTGTCATAATATAATAGAGACAGCAGATCATGCAGGTCTGTCATAATATAATAGAGACAGCAGATCTAGCTGGTCTGTCATAATACTATAGAGACAGTAGATCTAGCTGGTCTGTCATATTATAATAGAGACAGTATATCTAGCTGGTCTGTCATATTATAATAGAGACAGTAGATCTAGCTGCTCTGTCATAATATAATAGACACATTAGATCTAGCTGGTCTGTCATAATACAATAGAGACAGAAGATCTAGCTGGTCTGTCATAATATAATAGAGACAGCAGATCTAGCTGGTCTGTCATAATACTATAGAGACAGTAGATCTAGCTGGTCTGTCATAATATAATAGAGACAGTAGATCTAACTGGTCTGTCATATTATAATAGAGACAGTAGATCTAGCTGGTCTGTCATAACATAATAGAGACAGTAGATCTAGCTGGTCTGTCATAATATAATAGAGACAGCAGATCTAGCTGGTCTGTCATAATACTATAGAGACAGTAGATCTAGCTGGTCTGTCAAATTATAGTAGAGACAGTATATCTAGCTGGTCTGTCATATTATAATAGAGACAGTAGATCTAGCTGCTCTGTCATAATATAATAGAGACAGTAGATCTAGCTGGTCTGTCATAATATAATAGACACATTAGATCTAGCTGGTCTGTCATAATACAATAGAGACAGTAGATCTAGCTGGTCTGTCATAATACTATAGAGACAGTAGATATAGCTGGTCTGTCATAATATAATAGAGACAGTAGATCTAACTGGTCTGTCATATTATAATAGAGACAGTAGATCTAGCTGGTCTGTCATAATATAATAGAGACAGCAGATCTAGCTGGTCTGTCATCATACTATAGAGACAGTAGATCTAGCTGGTCTGTCATAATATAATATACACATTAGATCTAGCTGGTCTGTCATAATACAATAGAGACAGTAGATCTAGCTGGTCTGTCATAATACTATAGAGACAGTAGATCTAGCTGGTCTGTCATAATATAATAGAGACAGTAGATCTAACTGGTCTGTCATATTATAATAGAGACAGTAGATCTAGCTGGTCTGTCATAACATAATAGAGACAGTAGATCTAGCTGGTCTGTCATAATATAATAGAGACAGCAGATCTAGCTGGTCTGTCATAATACTATAGAGACAGTAGATGTAGCTGGTCTGTCATATTATAATAGAGACAGTATATCTAGCTGGTCTGTCATATTATAATAGAGACAGTATATCTAGCTGCTCTGTCATAATATAATAGAGACAGTAGATCTAGCTGGTCTGTCATAATACAATAGAGACAGTAGATCTAATTGCTCTATCATAATATAAGAGACAGTAGATCTAGCTGGTCAGTCATATTATAATTAAGACAGTAGATCCAGCTGGTCTGTCATAATATGATAGGGACAGTAGATCTAGCTGGTCTGTTATAATATAATAGAGACAGCAGGTCTAGCTGCTAATGTAATAGAGACTGCAGATCTAGCTGGTCTGTCATATTATAATAGAGAAAGTATGTCTGGCTGGTCATAATATAATAGAGACAGTATATCCAGCTGGTCTGTCATAATATAATAGAGAAAGTATGTCTGGCTGGTCATAATATAATAGAGACAGTAGATGTAGTTGGTCTGTCATAATATAGTAGATATAGTAGATCTTGCAGGTCTGTCATAATATAGTAGAGACAGTAGATCTAGCTGGTCTGTCATAATATAATAGATACAGTAGATCTAGCTGGTCTGTCATAATATAATAGACAGTAGATCTAGCTTTTCTATCATAACATAAGAGACAGTAGATCTAGCTGGTCTGTCATATTATAATAGAGACGGTAGATCCAGCTGGTCTCTCATAATATAATAGAGACAGTAGATCTAGCTGGTCTGTAATAATATAATAGAGACAGCAGATCTAGCTGGTCTGTCATATTGTAATAGAGAAAGTATGTCTGGCTGGTCATAATATAATAGAGACAGAAGATCCAGTTGGTCTGTCATAATATAATAGAGACAGTAGATCTAGCTGGTCTGTAATAATATAATAGAGACAGCAGATCTAGCTGGTCTGTCATATTGTAATAGAGAAAGTATGTCTGGCTGGTCATAATATAATAGAGACAGTAGATCTAGCTGGTCTGTCAATTTTTAATAGAGACAGTAGATCTAGCTGGTATGTATTATTATAATAGAGACAGTAGATCCAGCTGGTCTGTCATAATATAGAGACAGTAGATCTAGCTGCTCTGTCATAATATAATAGAGACAGTAGATGTAGTTGGTCTGTCATAATATAGTAGATATAGTAGATCTAGCTGGTCTGTCATAATATAATAGAGACAGATCTAGCTGGTCTGTCATATTTTAATAAAGAGAGTAGATCTAGCTGGTCTGTCATAATATAATAGAGACAGTAGATCTAGCTGGTCTGTCATGTTATAATAGAGACAGTAGATCTAGCTGGTCTGTCATAATATAATAGAGACAGTAGATTTAGCTGGTCTGTCATAATACAATAGAGACAGTAGATCTAGCTGGTCTGTCATAATACTATAGAGACAGTAGATATAGCTGGTCTGTCATAATATAATAGAGACAGTAGATCTAACTGGTCTGTCATATTATAATAGAGACAGTAGATCTAGCTGGTCTGTCATAATATAATAGAGACAGCAGATCTAGCTGGTCTGTCATCATACTATAGAGACAGTAGATCTAGCTGGTCTATCATAATATAATATACACATTAGATCTAGCTGGTCTGTCATAATACAATAGAGACAGTAGATCTAGCTGGTCTGTCATAATACTATAGAGACAGTAGATCTAGCTGGTCTGTCATAATATAATAGAGACAGTAGATCTAACTGGTCTGTCATATTATAATAGAGACAGTAGATCTAGCTGGTCTGTCATAACATAATAGAGACAGTAGATCTAGCTGGTCTGTCATAATATAATAGAGACAGCAGATCTAGCTGGTCTGTCATAATACTATAGAGACAGTAGATCTAGCTGGTCTGTCATATTATAATAGAGACAGTATATCTAGCTGGTCTGTCATATTATAATAGAGACAGTATATCTAGCTGCTCTGTCATAATATAATAGAGACAGTAGATCTAGCTGGTCTGTCATAATACAATAGAGACAGTAGATCTAATTGCTCTATCATAATATAAGAGACAGTAGATCTAGCTGGTCAGTCATATTATAATTAAGACAGTAGATCCAGCTGGTCTGTCATAATATGATAGGGACAGTAGATCTAGCTGGTCTGTTATAATATAATAGAGACAGCAGGTCTAGCTGCTAATGTAATAGAGACTGCAGATCTAGCTGGTCTGTCATATTATAATAGAGAAAGTATGTCTGGCTGGTCATAATATAATAGAGACAGTATATCCAGCTGGTCTGTCATAATATAATAGAGAAAGTATGTCTGGCTGGTCATAATATAATAGAGACAGTAGATGTAGTTGGTCTGTCATAATATAGTAGATATAGTAGATCTTGCAGGTCTGTCATAATATAGTAGAGACAGTAGATCTAGCTGGTCTGTCATAATATAATAGATACAGTAGATCTAGCTGGTCTGTCATAATATAATAGACAGTAGATCTAGCTTTTCTATCATAACATAAGAGACAGTAGATCTAGCTGGTCTGTCATATTATAATAGAGACGGTAGATCCAGCTGGTCTCTCATAATATAATAGAGACAGTAGATCTAGCTGGTCTGTAATAATATAATAGAGACAGCAGATCTAGCTGGTCTGTCATATTGTAATAGAGAAAGTATGTCTGGCTGGTCATAATATAATAGAGACAGAAGATCCAGTTGGTCTGTCATAATATAATAGAGACAGTAGATCTAGCTGGTCTGTAATAATATAATAGAGACAGCAGATCTAGCTGGTCTGTCATATTGTAATAGAGAAAGTATGTCTGGCTGGTCATAATATAATAGAGACAGTAGATCTAGCTGGTCTGTCAATTTTTAATAGAGACAGTAGATCTAGCTGGTATGTATTATTATAATAGAGACAGTAGATCCAGCTGGTCTGTCATAATATAGAGACAGTAGATGTAGTTGGTCTGTCATAATATAGTAGATATAGTAGATCTAGCTGGTCTGTCATAATATAATAGAGACAGATCTAGCTGGTCTGTCATATTTTAATAAAGAGAGTAGATCTAGCTGGTCTGTCATAATATAATAGAGACAGTAGATCTAGCTGGTCTGTCATGTTATAATAGAGACAGTAGATCTAGCTGGTCTGTCATAATATAATAGAGACAGTAGATTTAGCTGGTCTGTCATATTATAATAGAGACAGTAGATCTAGCTGGTCTGTCATAATATAATAGAGACAGTAAATCTAGCTGCTCTGTCATAATATAATAGAGACATTAGATGTAGTTGGTCTGTCATAATATAGTAGATATAGTAGATCTAGCTGGTCTGTCAGAATATAATAGAGACAGTAGATCTAGCTGGTCTGTTATAATATAATAGAGACAGTAGATCTAGCTGGTCTGTCATAATATAATAGATACAATATATCTAGCTGCTCTGTCATAATATAATAGAGACAGTAGATGTAGTTGGTCTGTCATAATATAATAGAGACAGTAGATGTAGCTGGTCTGTCATAATATAATAGAGACAGTAGATGTAGTTGGTCTGTCATAATATAATAGAGACAGTAGATGTAGTTGGTCTGTCATAATATAGTAGATCTTGCAGGTCTGTCATAATATAGTAGTGACAGTAGATCTAGCTGGTCTCTCATAATATAATAGAGACAGTAGATCTAGCTGGTCTGTAATAATATAATAGAGAGCAGATCTAGCTGGTCTGTCATATTGTAATAGAGAAAGTATGTCTGGCTGGTCAGAATATAATAGAGACAGTAGATCTAGCTGGTCTGTCATATTTTAATAGAGACAGTAGATCTAGCTGGTATGTCATATCATAATAGAGACAGTAGATCCAGCTGGTCTGTCATAATATAATAGAGACAGTAGATCTAGCTGGTCTGTCATAATATGATAGAGACAGTAGATCCAGCTTGTCTGTCATAATATAAGAGACAGTAGATCTAGCTGGTCTGTCATATTATAATAGAGACGGTAGATCCAGCTGGTCTCTCATAATATAATAGACACAGTAGATCTAGCTGGTCTGTTATAATATAATAGAGACTGCAGATCTAGCTGGTCTGTCATAATATAATAGAGACAGTATATCTAGCTGCTCTGTCATAATATAATAGAGACAGTAGATCTAGCTGGTCTGTCATAATACAATAGAGACAGTAGATCTAATTGCTCTATCATAATATAAGAGACAGTAGATCTAGCTGGTCAGTCATATTATAATTAAGACAGTAGATCCAGCTGGTCTGTCATAATATGATAGGGACAGTAGATCTAGCTGGTCTGTTATAATATAATAGAGACAGCAGGTCTAGCTGCTAATGTAATAGAGACTGCAGATCTAGCTGGTCTGTCATATTATAATAGAGAAAGTATGTCTGGCTGGTCATAATATAATAGAGACAGTATATCCAGCTGGTCTGTCATAATATAATAGAGAAAGTATGTCTGGCTGGTCATAATATAATAGAGACAGTAGATGTAGTTGGTCTGTCATAATATAGTAGATATAGTAGATCTTGCAGGTCTGTCATAATATAGTAGAGACAGTAGATCTAGCTGGTCTGTCATAATATAATAGATACAGTAGATCTAGCTGGTCTGTCATAATATAATAGACAGTAAATCTAGCTTTTCTATCATAACATAAGAGACAGTAGATCTAGCTGGTCTGTCATATTATAATAGAGACGGTAGATCCAGCTGGTCTCTCATAATATAATAGAGACAGTAGATCTAGCTGGTCTGTAATAATATAATAGAGACAGCAGATCTAGCTGGTCTGTCATATTGTAATAGAGAAAGTATGTCTGGCTGGTCATAATATAATAGAGACAGAAGATCCAGTTGGTCTGTCATAATATAATAGAGACAGTAGATCTAGCTGGTCTGTAATAATATAATAGAGACAGCAGATCTAGCTGGTCTGTCATATTGTAATAGAGAAAGTATGTCTGGCTGGTCATAATATAATAGAGACAGTAGATCTAGCTGGTCTGTCAATTTTTAATAGAGACAGTAGATCTAGCTGGTATGTATTACTATAATAGAGACAGTAGATCCAGCTGGTCTGTCATAATATAGAGACAGTAGATCTAGATGGTCTGTCATAATATAATAGAGACAGTAGATCTAGCTGCTCTGTCATAATATAATAGAGACAGTAGATGTAGTTGGTCTGTCATAATATAGTAGATATAGTAGATCTAGCTGGTCTGTCATAATATAATAGAGACAGATCTAGCTGGTCTGTCATATTTTAATAAAGAGAGTAGATCTAGCTGGTCTGCCATAATATAATAGAGACAGTAGATCTAGCTGGTCTGTCATGTTATAATAGAGACAGTAGATCTAGCTGGTCTGTCATAATATAATAGAGACAGTAGATTTAGCTGGTCTGTCATAATACAATAGAGACAGTAGATCTAGCTGGTCTGTCATAATACTATAGAGACAGTAGATATAGCTGGTCTGTCATAATATAATAGAGACAGTAGATCTAACTGGTCTGTCATATTATAATAGAGACAGTAGATCTAGCTGGTCTGTCATAATATAATAGAGACAGCAGATCTAGCTGGTCTGTCATCATACTATAGAGACAGTAGATCTAGCTGGTCTGTCATAATATAATATACACATTAGATCTAGCTGGTCTGTCATAATACAATAGAGACAGTAGATCTAGCTGGTCTGTCATAATACTATAGAGACAGTAGATCTAGCTGGTCTGTCATAATATAATAGAGACAGTAGATCTAACTGGTCTGTCATATTATAATAGAGACAGTAGATCTAGCTGGTCTGTCATAACATAATAGAGACAGTAGATCTAGCTGGTCTGTCATAATATAATAGAGACAGCAGATCTAGCTGGTCTGTCATAATACTATAGAGACAGTAGATCTAGCTGGTCTGTCATATTATAATAGAGACAGTATATCTAGCTGGTCTGTCATATTATAATAGAGACAGTATATCTAGCTGCTCTGTCATAATATAATAGAGACAGTAGATCTAGCTGGTCTGTCATAATACAATAGAGACAGTAGATCTAATTGCTCTATCATAATATAAGAGACAGTAGATCTAGCTGGTCAGTCATATTATAATTAAGACAGTAGATCCAGCTGGTCTGTCATAATATGATAGGGACAGTAGATCTAGCTGGTCTGTTATAATATAATAGAGACAGCAGGTCTAGCTGCTAATGTAATAGAGACTGCAGATCTAGCTGGTCTGTCATATTATAATAGAGAAAGTATGTCTGGCTGGTCATAATATAATAGAGACAGTATATCCAGCTGGTCTGTCATAATATAATAGAGAAAGTATGTCTGGCTGGTCATAATATAATAGAGACAGTAGATGTAGTTGGTCTGTCATAATATAGTAGATATAGTAGATCTTGCAGGTCTGTCATAATATAGTAGAGACAGTAGATCTAGCTGGTCTGTCATAATATAATAGATACAGTAGATCTAGCTGGTCTGTCATAATATAATAGACAGTAGATCTAGCTTTTCTATCATAACATAAGAGACAGTAGATCTAGCTGGTCTGTCATATTATAATAGAGACGGTAGATCCAGCTGGTCTCTCATAATATAATAGAGACAGTAGATCTAGCTGGTCTGTAATAATATAATAGAGACAGCAGATCTAGCTGGTCTGTCATATTGTAATAGAGAAAGTATGTCTGGCTGGTCATAATATAATAGAGACAGAAGATCCAGTTGGTCTGTCATAATATAATAGAGACAGTAGATCTAGCTGGTCTGTAATAATATAATAGAGACAGCAGATCTAGCTGGTCTGTCATATTGTAATAGAGAAAGTATGTCTGGCTGGTCATAATATAATAGAGACAGTAGATCTAGCTGGTCTGTCAATTTTTAATAGAGACAGTAGATCTAGCTGGTATGTATTATTATAATAGAGACAGTAGATCCAGCTGGTCTGTCATAATATAGAGACAGTAGATCTAGATGGTCTGTCATAATATAATAGAGACAGTAGATCTAGCTGCTCTGTCATAATATAATAGAGACAGTAGATGTAGTTGGTCTGTCATAATATAGTAGATATAGTAGATCTAGCTGGTCTGTCATAATATAATAGAGACAGATCTAGCTGGTCTGTCATATTTTAATAAAGAGAGTAGATCTAGCTGGTCTGTCATAATATAATAGAGACAGTAGATCTAGCTGGTCTGTCATGTTATAATAGAGACAGTAGATCTAGCTGGTCTGTCATAATATAATAGAGACAGTAGATCTAGCTGGTCTGTCATAATATAATAGAGACAGTAAATCTAGCTGCTCTGTCATAATATAATAGAGACATTAGATGTAGTTGGTCTGTCATAATATAGTAGATATAGTAGATCTAGCTGGTCTGTCAGAATATAATAGAGACAGTAGATCTAGCTGGTCTGTTATAATATAATAGAGACAGTAGATCTAGCTGGTCTGTCATAATATAATAGATACAATATATCTAGCTGCTCTGTCATAATATAATAGAGACAGTAGATGTAGTTGGTCTGTCATAATATAATAGAGACAGTAGATGTAGCTGGTCTGTCATAATATAATAGAGACAGTAGATGTAGTTGGTCTGTCATAATATAATAGAGACAGTAGATGTAGTTGGTCTGTCATAATATAGTAGATCTTGCAGGTCTGTCATAATATAGTAGTGACAGTAGATCTAGCTGGTCTCTCATAATATAATAGAGACAGTAGATCTAGCTGGTCTGTAATAATATAATAGAGAGCAGATCTAGCTGGTCTGTCATATTGTAATAGAGAAAGTATGTCTGGCTGGTCAGAATATAATAGAGACAGTAGATCTAGCTGGTCTGTCATATTTTAATAGAGACAGTAGATCTAGCTGGTATGTCATATCATAATAGAGACAGTAGATCCAGCTGGTCTGTCATAATATAATAGAGACAGTAGATCTAGCTGGTCTGTCATAATATGATAGAGACAGTAGATCCAGCTTGTCTGTCATAATATAAGAGACAGTAGATCTAGCTGGTCTGTCATATTATAATAGAGACGGTAGATCCAGCTGGTCTCTCATAATATAATAGACACAGTAGATCTAGCTGGTCTGTTATAATATAATAGAGACTGCAGATCTAGCTGGTCTGTCATATTGTAATAGAGAAAGTATGTCTGGCTGGTCAGAATATAATAGAGACAGTAGATCTAGCTGGTCTGTCATATTTTAATAGAGACAGTAGATCTAGCATGTATGTCATATCATAATAGAGACAGTAGATCCAGCTGGTCTGTCATAATATAATAGAGACAGTAGATCTAGCTGGTCTGTCATAATATGATAGAGACAGTAGATCCAGCTTGTCTGTCATAATATAAGAGACAGTAGATCTAGCTGGTCTGTCATATTATAATAGAGACGGTAGATCCAGCTGGTCTCTCATAATATAATAGAGACAGTAGATCTAGCTGGTCTGTAATAATATAATAGAGACAGCAGATCTAGCTGGTCTGTCATATTGTAATAGAGAAAGTATGTCTGGCTGGTCATAATATAATAGAGACAGTAGATCTAGCTGGTCTGTCAATTTTTAATAGAGACAGTAGATCTAGCTGGTATGTATTATTATAATAGAGACAGTAGATCCAGCTGGTCTGTCATAATATAGAGACAGTAGATCTAGATGGTCTGTCATAATATAATAGAGACAGTAGATCTAGCTGCTCTGTCATAATATAATAGAGACAGTAGATGTAGTTGGTCTGTCATAATATAGTAGATATAGTAGATCTAGCTGGTCTGTCATAATATAATAGAGACAGATCTAGCTGGTCTGTCATATTTTAATAAAGAGAGTAGATCTAGCTGGTCTGTCATAATATAATAGAGACAGTAGATCTAGCTGGTCTGTCATATTATAATAGAGACAGTAGATCTAGCTGGTCTGTCATAATATAATAGAGACAGTAAATCTAGCTGCTCTGTCATAATATAATAGAGACAGTAGATGTAGTTGGTCTGTCATAATATAGTAGATCTTGCAGGTCTGTCATAATATAGTAGTGACAGTAGATCTAGCTGGTCTGTCATAATATAATAGATACAGTAGATCTAGCTTTTCTATCATAACATAAGAGACAGTAGATCTAGCTGGTCTCTCATAATATAATAGAGACAGTAGATCTAGCTGGTCTGTAATAATATAATAGAGAGCAGATCTAGCTGGTCTGTCATATTGTAATAGAGAAAGTATGTCTGGCTGGTCAGAATATAATAGAGACAGTAGATCTAGCTGGTCTGTCATATTTTAATAGAGACAGTAGATCTAGCATGTATGTCATATCATAATAGAGACAGTAGATCCAGCTGGTCTTTCATAATATAATAGAGACAGTAGATCTAGCTGGTCTGTCATAATATGATAGAGACAGTAGATCCAGCTTGTCTGTCATAATATAAGAGACAGTAGATCTAGCTGGTCTGTCATATTATAATAGAGACGGTAGATCCAGCTGGTCTCTCATAATATAATAGAGACAGTAGATCTAGCTGGTCTGTAATAATATAATAGAGACAGCAGATCTAGCTGGTCTGTCATATTGTAATAGAGACAGTAGATCTAGCATGTATGTCATATCATAATAGAGACAGTAGATCCAGCTGGTCTGTCATAATATAATAGAGACAGTAGATCTAGCTGGTCTGTCATAATATGATAGAGACAGTAGATCCAGCTTGTCTGTCATAATATAAGAGACAGTAGATCTAGCTGGTCTGTCATATTATAATAGAGACGGTAGATCCAGCTGGTCTCTCATAATATAATAGAGACAGTAGATCTAGCTGGTCTGTAATAATATAATAGAGACATCAGATCTAGCTGGTCTGTCATATTGTAATAGAGAAAGTATGTCTGGCTGGTCATAATATAATAGAGACAGAAGATCCAGCTGGTCTGTCATAATATAATAGAGACAGTAGATCTAGCTGGTCTGTCATGTTTTAATAGAGACAGTAGATCTAGCTGGTCTGTCATAATATAATAGATACAATATATCTAGCTGCTCTGTCATAATATAATAGAGACAGTAGATGTAGTTGGTCTCTCATAATATAGTAGATATAGTAGATATTGCAGGTCCGTCATAATATAGTAGTGACAGTAGATCTAGCTGGTCTGTCATAATATAATAGATACAGTAGATCTAGCTGGTCTGTCATAATATAATAGAGACTGTAGATCTAGCTGGTCTGTCATAATATAATAGATACAGTAGATCTAGCATGTCTGTCATATATTAATAGAGACAGTAGATCTAGCTGGTCTGTCATATTATAATAGAGACAGTAGATCCAGCTGGTCTGTCATAATATAATAGAAACAGTAGATCTAGCTGCTCTGTCATAATATAATAGAGACAGTAGATGTAGTTGGTCTGTCCTAATATAGTTGATATAGTAGATCTTGCAGGTCTGTCATAATATAGTAGAGACAGTAGATCTAGCTGGTCTGTCATAATATAATATATACAGTAGATCTAGCTGGTCTGTCATATTTTAATAGAGACAGTAGATCTAGCTGGTATGTCATATCATAATAGAGACAGTAGATCCAGCTGGTCTGTCATAATATAATAGAGACAGTAGATCTAGCTGGTCTGTCATAATATGATAGAGACAGTAGATCCAGCTTGTCTGTCATAATATAAGAGACAGTAGATCTAGCTGGTCTGTCATATTATAATAGAGACGGTAGATCCAGCTGGTCTCTCATAATATAATAGACACAGTAGATCTAGCTGGTCTGTTATAATATAATAGAGACTGCAGATCTAGCTGGTCTGTCATATTGTAATAGAGAAAGTATGTCTGGCTGGTCAGAATATAATAGAGACAGTAGATCTAGCTGGTCTGTCATATTTTAATAGAGACAGTAGATCTAGCATGTATGTCATATCATAATAGAGACAGTAGATCCAGCTGGTCTGTCATAATATAATAGAGACAGTAGATCTAGCTGGTCTGTCATAATATGATAGAGACAGTAGATCCAGCTTGTCTGTCATAATATAAGAGACAGTAGATCTAGCTGGTCTGTCATATTATAATAGAGACGGTAGATCCAGCTGGTCTCTCATAATATAATAGAGACAGTAGATCTAGCTGGTCTGTAATAATATAATAGAGACAGCAGATCTAGCTGGTCTGTCATATTGTAATAGAGAAAGTATGTCTGGCTGGTCATAATATAATAGAGACAGTAGATCTAGCTGGTCTGTCAATTTTTAATAGAGACAGTAGATCTAGCTGGTATGTATTATTATAATAGAGACAGTAGATCCAGCTGGTCTGTCATAATATAGAGACAGTAGATCTAGATGGTCTGTCATAATATAATAGAGACAGTAGATCTAGCTGCTCTGTCATAATATAATAGAGACAGTAGATGTAGTTGGTCTGTCATAATATAGTAGATATAGTAGATCTAGCTGGTCTGTCATAATATAATAGAGACAGATCTAGCTGGTCTGTCATATTTTAATAAAGAGAGTAGATCTAGCTGGTCTGTCATAATATAATAGAGACAGTAGATCTAGCTGGTCTGTCATATTATAATAGAGACAGTAGATCTAGCTGGTCTGTCATAATATAATAGAGACAGTAAATCTAGCTGCTCTGTCATAATATAATAGAGACAGTAGATGTAGTTGGTCTGTCATAATATAGTAGATCTTGCAGGTCTGTCATAATATAGTAGTGACAGTAGATCTAGCTGGTCTGTCATAATATAATAGATACAGTAGATCTAGCTTTTCTATCATAACATAAGAGACAGTAGATCTAGCTGGTCTCTCATAATATAATAGAGACAGTAGATCTAGCTGGTCTGTAATAATATAATAGAGAGCAGATCTAGCTGGTCTGTCATATTGTAATAGAGAAAGTATGTCTGGCTGGTCAGAATATAATAGAGACAGTAGATCTAGCTGGTCTGTCATATTTTAATAGAGACAGTAGATCTAGCATGTATGTCATATCATAATAGAGACAGTAGATCCAGCTGGTCTTTCATAATATAATAGAGACAGTAGATCTAGCTGGTCTGTCATAATATGATAGAGACAGTAGATCCAGCTTGTCTGTCATAATATAAGAGACAGTAGATCTAGCTGGTCTGTCATATTATAATAGAGACGGTAGATCCAGCTGGTCTCTCATAATATAATAGAGACAGTAGATCTAGCTGGTCTGTAATAATATAATAGAGACAGCAGATCTAGCTGGTCTGTCATATTGTAATAGAGACAGTAGATCTAGCATGTATGTCATATCATAATAGAGACAGTAGATCCAGCTGGTCTGTCATAATATAATAGAGACAGTAGATCTAGCTGGTCTGTCATAATATGATAGAGACAGTAGATCCAGCTTGTCTGTCATAATATAAGAGACAGTAGATCTAGCTGGTCTGTCATATTATAATAGAGACGGTAGATCCAGCTGGTCTCTCAAAATATAATAGAGACAGTAGATCTAGCTGGTCTGTAATAATATAATAGAGACATCAGATCTAGCTGGTCTGTCATATTGTAATAGAGAAAGTATGTCTGGCTGGTCATAATATAATAGAGACAGAAGATCCAGCTGGTCTGTCATAATATAATAGAGACAGTAGATCTAGCTGGTCTGTCATGTTTTAATAGAGACAGTAGATCTAGCTGGTCTGTCATAATATAATAGATACAATATATCTAGCTGCTCTGTCATAATATAATAGAGACAGTAGATGTAGTTGGTCTCTCATAATATAGTAGATATAGTAGATATTGCAGGTCCGTCATAATATAGTAGTGACAGTAGATCTAGCTGGTCTGTCATAATATAATAGATACAGTAGATCTAGCTGGTCTGTCATAATATAATAGAGACTGTAGATCTAGCTGGTCTGTCATAATATAATAGATACAGTAGATCTAGCATGTCTGTCATATATTAATAGAGACAGTAGATCTAGCTGGTCTGTCATATTATAATAGAGACAGTAGATCCAGCTGGTCTGTCATAATATAATAGAAACAGTAGATCTAGCTGCTCTGTCATAATATAATAGAGACAGTAGATGTAGTTGGTCTGTCCTAATATAGTTGATATAGTAGATCTTGCAGGTCTGTCATAATATAGTAGAGACAGTAGATCTAGCTGGTCTGTCATAATATAATATATACAGTAGATCTAGCTGGTCTGTCATAATATAGTAGTGACAGTAGATCTAGCTGGTCTGTCATAATATAATAGATACAGTAGATCTAGCTGGTCTGTCATAATATAATAGAGACAGTAGATCTAGCTGGTCTGTCATAATATAGTAGTGACAGTAGATCTAGCTGGTCTGTCATAATATAATAGATACAGTAGATCTAGCTGGTCTGTCATAATATAATAGAGACAGTAGATCTAGCTGCTCTGTCATAATATAATAGAGACAGTAGATGTAGTTGGTCTGTCATAATATAGTAGATATAGTAGATCTAGCTGGTCTGTCATAATATAATAGAGACAGTAGATCTAGCTGGTCTGTCATATTTTAATAGAGAGAGTAGATCTAGCTGGTCTGTCATAATATAATAGAGACAGTAGATCTAGCTGGTCTGTTGTAATTTAATAGAGACAGTTTCTCTAGCTGGGCTGTCGTAATTTCATAGAGATTGTAGATCTAGCTGGTCTGTTATAATATAATAGAGACAGCAGATCTAGCTGGTCTGTCATATTTTAATAGAGACAGTATGTCTGGCTGGTAATAATATAATAGAGACAGTAGATCTAGCTGGTCTGTCATATTTTAATAGAGACAGTAAATCTAGCTGGTCTGTCATATTATAATAGAGACAGTAGATCCAGCTGGTCTGTCATAATATAATAGAAACAGTAGATCTAGCTGCTCTGTCATAATATAATAGAGACAGTAGATGTAGTTGGTCTGTCCTAATATAGTTGATATAGTAGATCTTGCAGGTCTGTCATAATATAGTAGAGACAGTAGATCTAGCTGGTCTGTCATAATATAATATATACAGTAGATCTAGCTGGTCTGTCATAATATAGTAGTGACAGTAGATCTAGCTGGTCTGTCATAATATAATAGATACAGTAGATCTAGCTGGTCTGTCATAATATAATAGAGACAGTAGAACTAGCTGGTCTGTTGTAATTTAATAGAGACAGTTTCTCTAGCTGGTCTGTCGTAATATCATAGAGATTGTAGATCTAGCTGGTCTGTCATAATATAATAGAGACAGTAGATCTAGCTGGTCTGTCATAATGTAATAGAGACAGTAGATCCAGCTGGTCTGTCATAATATAATAGAGACAGTAGATCTAGCTGGTCTGTCATAATATAATAGAGACAGTAGATCTAGCTTGTCTGTCATAATATAATAGAGACAGTAGATCCAGCTGGTCTGTCATAATATAATAGAGACAGTAGATCTAGCTGGTCTGTCATAATATAATAGAGACAGTAGATCCAGCTGGTCTGTCATAATATAATAGAGACAGTAGATCTAGCTGGTCTGTCATAATATAATAGAGACAGTAGATCTAGCTGGTCTGTCATATTTTAATAGAGACAGCAGATCTAGCTGGTCTGTCATATTATAATAGAGACAGTAGATCCAGCTGGTCTGTCATAATATAATAGAGACAGTCGATCTAGCTGGTCTGTCATAGTATAATAGATACAATATATCTAGCTGCTCTGTCATAATATAAGAGACAGTAGATGTAGTTGGTCTGTCATAATATAGTAGATATAGTAGATCTTGCAGGTCTGTCATAATATAGTAGTGACAGTAGATCTAGCTGGTCTGTCATAATATAATAGAGACAGTAGATCTAGCTGGTCTGTCATATTTTAATAGAGACAGTAGATCTAGCTGGTCTGTCATATTATAATAGAGACAGTAGATCCAGCTGGTCTGTCATAATATAATAGAGACAGTAGATCTAGCTGGTCTGTCATAATATAATAGATACAATATATCTAGCTTGTCTGTCATAATACAATAGAGACAGTAGATCTAGCTGGTCTGTCATAATATAATAGATACAGTAGATCTAGCTGGTCTGTCATAATATAATAGAGACAGTAGATCTAGCTGGTCTGTTGTAATTTAATAGAGACCGTTTCTCTAGCTGGTATGTCGTAATATCATAGAGATTGTAGATCTAGCTGGTCTTTTATAATATAATAGAGACAGCAGATCTAGCTGGTCTGTCATATTATAATAGAGACAGTATGTCCTGCTGGTCATAATATAATAGACAGTAGATATAGCATGTCTGTCATATATTAATAGAGACAGTAGATCTAGCTGGTCTGTCATATTATAATAGAGACAGTAGATCCAGCTGGTCTGTCATAATATAATAGAGACAGTAGATCTAGCTGGTCTGTCATAATATAATAGAGACAGTAGATCCAGCTGGTCTGTCATAATATAATAGAGACAGTAGATCTAGCTGGTCTGTCATAATATAATAGAGACAGTAGATCTAGCTTGTCTGTCATAATATAATAGAGACAGTAGATCCAGCTGGTCTGTCATAATATAATAGAGACAGTAGATCTAGCTGGTCTGTCATAATATAATAGAGACAGTAGATCCAGCTGGTCTGTCATAATATAATAGAGACAGTAGATCTAGCTGGTCTGTCATAATATAATAGAGACAGTAGATCTAGCTGGTCTGTCATAATATAGTAGATATAGTAGATCTTGCAGGTCTGTCATAATATCATAGATACAATATATCTAGCTGCTCTGTCATAATATAATAGAGACAGTAGATGTAGTTGGTCTGTCATAATATATTAGATATAGTAGATCTAGCTGGTCTGTCATAATATAGTAGAGACAGTATGTCTGGCTGTTCATAATATAATAGAGACAGTAGATCTAGCTGGTCTGTCATAATATAATAGAAACAGTAGATCTAGCTGATCTGTCATAATATAATTGATACAATATATCTAGCTGGTCTGTCATAATATAATAGAGACAGTAGATGTAGTTGGTCTGTCATAATATAATTGATACAATATATCTAGCTGCTCTGTCATAATATAATAGAGACAGTAGATGTAGTTGGTCTGTCATAATATAATAGAGACAGTATATCTAGCTGCTCTGTCATAATATAATAGAAACAGTAGATCTAGCTGATCTGTCATAATATAATTGATACAATATATCTAGCTGGTCTGTCATAATATAATAGAGACAGTAGATCTAGCTGGTCTGTCATAATATAATAGAGACAGTAGATCTAGCTGCTCTGTCATAATATAATAGATACAATATATCTAGCTGGTCTGTCATAATATAATAGAGACAGTAGATCTAGCTGGTCTGTTATAATATAATAGATACAATATATCTAGCTGCTCTGTCATAATATAATAGAGACAGTAGATCTAGCTGGTCTGTCATAATATAGTAGATATAGTAGATCTAGCTGGTCTGCAATAATATAATAGATACAGTAGATCTAGCTGGTCTGTCATAATATAATAGACAGTAGATCTAGCTTTTCTATCATAACATAGGAGACAGTAGATCTAGCTGGTCTGTTATAATATAATAGAGACAGCAGATCTAGCTGGTCTGTCATATTGTAATAGAGAAAGTATGTCTGGCTGGTCATATATTAATAGAGACAGTAGATCTAGCTGGTCTGTCATAATATAATAGAGACAGTAGATCCAGCTGGTCTGTCATATTATAATAGAGACAGTAGATCTAGCTGGTCTGTCATAATATAATAGAGACAGTAGATCCAGCTGGTCTGTCATAATATAATAGAGACAGTAGATCTAGCTGGTCTGTCATAATATAATAGATACAATATATCTAGCTGCTCTGTCATAATATAATAGAGACAGTAGATGTAGTTGGTCTGTCATAATATAGTAGTGACAGTAGATCTAGCTGGTCTGTCATAATATAATAGAGACAGCAGATCTAGCTGGTCTGTCATATTATAATAGAGACAGTATGTCTGGCTGGTCATAATATAAGAGAGACAGTAGATCTAGCTGGTCTGTCATATTAAAATAGAGACTAGATCTAGCTGGTCTGTAATAATATGATAGAGACAGTAGATCCAGCTGGTCTGTCATGATATAATAGAGACAGTAGATCTAGCTGGTCTGTCATAATATAATAGATACAGTAGATCTAGCTGGTCTGTCATAATATAATAGAGACAGTAGATCTAGCTGGTCTGTTGTCATTTAATAGAGACAGTTTCTCTAGCTGGGCTGTCGTAATATCATAGAGATTGTAGATCTAGCTGGTCTGTTATAATATAATAGAGACAGCAGATCTAGCTGGTCTGTCATAATATAATAGAGACAGTAGATCTAGCTGGTCTGTCATATTATAATAGAGACAGTTTCTCTAGCTGGGCTGTCGTAATATCATAGAGACAGTAGATCTAGCTGGTCTGTTGTAATTTAATAGAGACAGTATATCTAGCTGGTCTGTCATATTACAATAGAGACAGTAGATCTAGCTGGTCTGTCATAATATAATAGAGACAGTAGATCTAGCTGGTCTGTTGTAATTTAATAGAGACAGTATATCTAGCTGGTCTGTCATAATATAATAGAGACAGTAGATCTAGCTGGTCTGATGTAATTTAATAGAGACAGTATATCTAGCTGGTCTGTCATAATATAATAGAGACAGTAGATCTAGCTGGTCTGATGTAATTTAATAGAGACAGTATGTCTGGCTGGTCATAATATAATAGAGACAGTAGATCTAGCTGGTCTGTCGTAATATCATAGAGATTGTAGATCTAGCTGGTCTGTCATATTATAATAGAGACAGTATGTCTGGCTGGTCATAATATAATAGAGG
Source organism: Oncorhynchus mykiss (assembly GCF_013265735.2). NCBI lineage: Eukaryota > Metazoa > Chordata > Actinopteri > Salmoniformes > Salmonidae > Oncorhynchus > Oncorhynchus mykiss. The sequence continues at coordinate 23,711 of NW_023493664.1, forward strand.
CAGTAGATCTAGCTGGTCTGTCATAATATACTAGATACAATATATCTAGCTGCTCTGTCATAATATAATAGAGACAGTAGATGTAGTTGGTCTGTCATAATATAGTAGATATAGTAGATCTAGCTGGTCTGTCATAACATAGTAGTGACAGTAGATGTAGATGTAGTTGGTCTGTCATAATATAGTAGATATAGTAGATCCAGCTGGTCTGTCATAATATAGTAGTGACAGTAGATCTAGCTGGTCTGTCATAATATAGTAGTGACAGTAGATCTAGCTGGTCTGTCATAATATAATAGAGACAGTAGATCTAGCTGGTCTGTCATATTTTAATAGAGACAGTAGATCTAGCTGGTCTGTCATATTTTAATAGAGACAGCAGATCTAGCTGGTCTGTCATAATATAATAGAGACAGTAGATCTAGCTGGTCTGTCATAATATAATAGAGACAGTAGATCTAGCTGGTCTGTCATATTTTAATAGAGACAGTAGATCTAGCTGGTCTGTCATATTTTAATAGAGACAGCAGATCTAGCTGGTCTGTCATAATACAATAGAGACAGTAGATGTAGTTGGTCTGTTATAATATAATAGAGACAGCAGATCTAGCTGGTCTGTCATATTGTAATAGAGAAAGTATGTCTGGCTGGTCATAATATAATAGACAGTAGATCTAGCTGGTCTGTCATATTAGAATAGAGACGGTAGATCCAGCTGGTTTGTCATAATATAATAGATACAGTATATCTTGCTTGTCTGTCATAATATAATAGAGACAGTAGATCTAGCTGGTCTGTTATAGTATAATAGAGACAGCAGATCTAGCTGGTCTGTCATATTGTAATAGAGAAAGTATGTCTGGCTGGTCATAATATAATAGAGACGGTAGATCCAGCTGGTCTGTCATAATATAATAGAGACAGTAGATCTAGCTGGTCTGTCATAATATAATAGAGACAGTAGATCTAGCTGGTCTGTCATAATATAATAGATACAATATATCTAGCTGCTCTGTCATATTTTAATAGAGACAGTAGATGTAGTTGGTCTGTCATAATATAGTAGATATAGTAGATCTTGCAGGTCTGTCATAATATAGTAGTGACAGTAGATCTAGCTGGTCTGTCATAATATAATAGATAATGTAGATCTAGCTGGTCTGTCATATTTTAATAGAGACAGTAGATCTAGCTGGTCTGTCATATTTTAATAGAGACAGTAGATCTAGCTGGTCTGTCATATTATAATAGACACAGTAGATCCAGCTGGTCTGTCATAATATAATAGAGACAGTAGATCTAGCTGGTCTGTCATATTTTAATAGAGACAGTAGATCTAGCTGGTCTGTCATATTATAATAGACACAGTAGATCCAGCTGGTCTGTCATAATATAATAGAGACAGTAGATCTAGCTGGTCTGTCATATTTTAATAGAGACAGTAGATCTAGCTGGTCTGTCATATTATAATAGACACAGTAGATCCAGCTGGTCTGTCATAATATAATAGAGACAGTAGATCTAGCTGGTCTGTTGTAATTTAATAGAGACAGTATATCTAGCTGGTCTGTCATAATATAATAGAGACAGTAGATCTAGCTGGTCTGATGTAATTTAATAGAGACAGTATATCTAGCTGGTCTGTCATAATATAATAGAGACAGTAGATCTAGCTGGTCTGATGTAATTTAATAGAGACAGTATGTCTGGCTGGTCATAATATAATAGAGACAGTAGATCTAGCTGGTCTGTCGTAATATCATAGAGATTGTAGATCTAGCTGGTCTGTCATATTATAATAGAGACAGTATGTCTGGCTGGTCATAATATAATAGAGGCAGTAGATCTAGCTGGTCTGTCATAATATACTAGATACAATATATCTAGCTGCTCTGTCATAATATAATAGAGACAGTAGATGTAGTTGGTCTGTCATAATATAGTAGATATAGTAGATCTAGCTGGTCTGTCATAACATAGTAGTGACAGTAGATGTAGATGTAGTTGGTCTGTCATAATATAGTAGATATAGTAGATCCAGCTGGTCTGTCATAATATAGTAGTGACAGTAGATCTAGCTGGTCTGTCATAATATAGTAGTGACAGTAGATCTAGCTGGTCTGTCATAATATAATAGAGACAGTAGATCTAGCTGGTCTGTCATATTTTAATAGAGACAGTAGATCTAGCTGGTCTGTCATATTTTAATAGAGACAGCAGATCTAGCTGGTCTGTCATAATATAATAGAGACAGTAGATCTAGCTGGTCTGTCATAATATAATAGAGACAGTAGATCTAGCTGGTCTGTCATATTTTAATAGAGACAGTAGATCTAGCTGGTCTGTCATATTTTAATAGAGACAGCAGATCTAGCTGGTCTGTCATAATACAATAGAGACAGTAGATGTAGTTGGTCTGTTATAATATAATAGAGACAGCAGATCTAGCTGGTCTGTCATATTGTAATAGAGAAAGTATGTCTGGCTGGTCATAATATAATAGACAGTAGATCTAGCTGGTCTGTCATATTAGAATAGAGACGGTAGATCCAGCTGGTTTGTCATAATATAATAGATACAGTATATCTTGCTTGTCTGTCATAATATAATAGAGACAGTAGATCTAGCTGGTCTGTTATAGTATAATAGAGACAGCAGATCTAGCTGGTCTGTCATATTGTAATAGAGAAAGTATGTCTGGCTGGTCATAATATAATAGAGACGGTAGATCCAGCTGGTCTGTCATAATATAATAGAGACAGTAGATCTAGCTGGTCTGTCATAATATAATAGAGACAGTAGATCTAGCTGGTCTGTCATAATATAATAGATACAATATATCTAGCTGCTCTGTCATATTTTAATAGAGACAGTAGATGTAGTTGGTCTGTCATAATATAGTAGATATAGTAGATCTTGCAGGTCTGTCATAATATAGTAGTGACAGTAGATCTAGCTGGTCTGTCATAATATAATAGATAATGTAGATCTAGCTGGTCTGTCATATTTTAATAGAGACAGTAGATCTAGCTGGTCTGTCATATTATAATAGACACAGTAGATCCAGCTGGTCTGTCATAATATAATAGAGACAGTAGATCTAGCTGGTCTGTCATATTTTAATAGAGACAGTAGATCTAGCTGGTCTGTCATATTATAATAGACACAGTAGATCCAGCTGGTCTGTCATAATATAATAGAGACAGTAGATCTAGCTGGTCTGTCATAATATAATAGATACAGTAGATCCAGCTGGTCTGTCATAATTTAATAGAGACAGTTTCTCTAGCTGGTCTGTCGTAATATCATAGAGATTTTAGATCTAGCTGGTCTGTTATAATATAATAGAGACAGCAGATCTAGCTGGTCTGTCATAATATAATAGAGACAGTAGATCTAGCTGGTCTGTTGTAATTTAATAGAGACAGTTTCTCTAGCTGGTCTGTCGTAATATCATAGAGATTGTAGATCTAGCTGGTCTGTCATAATATAGTTGATATAGTAGATCTAGCTGGTCTGTCATAATATAGTAGTAACAGTAGATCTAGCTGGTCTGTCATAATATAATAGATACAGTAGATCTAGCTGGTCTGTCATAATATAATAGAGACAGTAGATCTAGCTGGTCTGTTGTAATTTAATAGAGACAGTTTCTCTAGATGGTCTATCGTAATATCATAGAGATTGTAGATCTAGCTGGTCTGTCATAATATAGTTGATATAGTAGATCTAGCTGGTCTGTCATAATATAGTAGTAACAGTAGATCTAGCTGGTCTGTCATAATATAATAGATACAGTAGATCTAGCTGGTCTGTCATAATATAATAGAGACAGTAGATCTAGCTGGTCTGTTGTAATTTAATAGAGACAGTTTCTCTAGATGGTCTATCGTAATATCATAGAGATTGTAAATCTAGCTGGTCTGTCATATTATAATAGAGACAGTATGTCTGGCTGGTCATAATATAACAGAGACAGTAGATCTAGCTGGTCTGTCATATTTTAATAGAGACAGCAGATCTAGCTGGTCTGTCATATTATAATAGAGACAGTATATCTAGCTGCTCTGTCATAATATAATAGAGACAGTAGATCTAGCTGGTCTGTCATAATATAGTAGATATAGTAGATCTTGCAGGTCTGTCATAATATAGTAGTGACAGTATATCTAGCTGGTCTGTCATAATATAATAGAGACAGTAGATCTAGCTGGTCTGTCATATTTTAATAGAGACAGTAGATCTAGCTGGTCTGTCATATTATAATAGAGACAGTAGATCCAGCTGGTCTGTCATAATATAATAGAGACAGTAGATCTAGCTGGTCTGCCATAATATAATAGAGACAGTAGATCTAGGTGGTCTGTCATATTTTAATAGAGACAGTAGATCTAGCTGGTCTGTCATATTAAAATAGAGACAGTAGATCTAGCTGGTCTGTTGTGATTTAATAGAGACAGTTTCTCTAGCTGGTCTGTCGTAATATCATAGAGATTGTAGATCTAGCTGGTCTGTTATAATATAATAGAGACAGCAGATCTAGCTGGTCTGTCATATTATAATCGAGACAGTATGTCTGGCTGGTCATAATATAATAGAGACAGTAGATCTAGCTGGTCTGTCATAATATAATAGAGACAGTAGATCCAGCTGGTCTGTCATAATATAATAGAGACAGTCGATCTAGCTGGTCTGTCATAATATAATAGAGACAGTAGATCCAGCTGGTCTGTCATAATATAATAGAGACAGTCGATCTAGCTGGTCTGTCATAATATAATAGAGACAGTAGATCTAGCTGGTCTGTCATAATATAATAGAGACAGTAGATCTAGCTGGTCTGTCATAATATAATAGAGACAGTTTCTCTAGCTGGTCTGTCGTAATATCATAGAGATTTTAGATCTAGCTGGTCTGTTATAATATAATAGAGACAGCAGATCTAGCTGGTCTGTCATAATATAATAGAGACAGTAGATCTAGCTGGTCTGTTGTAATTTAATAGAGACAGTTTCTCTAGCTGGTCTGTCGTAATATCATAGAGATTTTAGATCTAGCTGGTCTGTTATAATATAATAGAGACAGTCGATCTAGCTGGTCTGTCATAATATAATAGAGACAGTAGATCTAGCTGGTCTGTCATAATATAATAGAGACAGTAGATCTAGCTGGTCTGTCATAATATAATAGATACAATATATCTAGCTGCTCTGTCATATTTTAATAGAGACAGTAGATGTAGTTGGTCTGTAATATAGTAGATATAGTAGATCTTGCAGGTCTGTCATAATATAGTAGTGACAGTAGATCTAGCTGGTCTGTCATAATATAATAGATAATGTAGATCTAGCTGGTCTGTCATATTTTAATAGAGACAGTAGATCTAGCTGGTCTGTCATATTATAATAGACACAGTAGATCCAGCTGGTCTGTCATAATATAATAGAGACAGTAGATCTAGCTGGTCTGTCATATTTTAATAGAGACAGTAGATCTAGCTGGTCTGTCATATTATAATAGACACAGTAGATCCAGCTGGTCTGTCATAATATAATAGAGACAGTAGATCTAGCTGGTCTGTCATAATATAATAGATACAGTAGATCCAGCTGGTCTGTCATAATATAATAGAGACAGTAGATCTAGCTGGTCTGTTGTAATTTAATAGAGACAGTTTCTCTAGCTGGTCTGTCGTAATATCATAGAGATTTTAGATCTAGCTGGTCTGTTATAATATAATAGAGACAGCAGATCTAGCTGGTCTGTCATAATATAATAGAGACAGTAGATCTAGCTGGTCTGTTGTAATTTAATAGAGACAGTTTCTCTAGCTGGTCTGTCGTAATATCATAGAGATTGTAGATCTAGCTGGTCTGTCATAATATAGTTGATATAGTAGATCTAGCTGGTCTGTCATAATATAGTAGTAACAGTAGATCTAGCTGGTCTGTCATAATATAATAGATACAGTAGATCTAGCTGGTCTGTCATAATATAATAGAGACAGTAGATCTAGGTGGTCTGTCATATTTTAATAGAGACAGTAGATCTAGCTGGTCTGTCATATTATAATAGAGACAGTAGATCCAGCTGGTCTGTCATAATATAATAGAGACAGTCGATCTAGCTGGTCTGTCATAATATAATAGAGACAGTAGATCCAGCTGGTCTGTCATAATATAATAGAGACAGTCGATCTAGCTGGCCTGTCATAATATAATAGAGACAGTAGATCTAGCTGGTCTGTCATAATATAATAGAGACAGTAGATCTAGCTGGTCTGTCATAATATAATAGATACAATATATCTAGCTGCTCTGTCATATTTTAATAGAGACAGTAGATCTAGCTGGTCTGTCATAATATAGTAGATATAGTAGATCTTGCAGGTCTGTAGTGACAGTAGATCTAGCTGGTCTGTCATAATATAATAGATAATGTAGATCTAGCTGGTCTGTCATATTTTAATAGAGACAGTAGATCTAGCTGGTCTGTCATATTATAATAGACACAGTAGATCCAGCTGGTCTGTCATAATATAATAGAGACAGTAGATCTAGCTGGTCTGTCATATTTTAATAGAGACAGTAGATCTAGCTGGTCTGTCATATTATAATAGACACAGTAGATCCAGCTGGTCTGTCATAATATAATAGAGACAGTAGATCTAGCTGGTCTGTCATAATATAATAGATACAGTAGATCCAGCTGGTCTGTCATAATATAATAGAGACAGTAGATCTAGCTGGTCTGTTGTAATTTAATAGAGACAGTTTCTCTAGCTGGTCTGTCGTAATATCATAGAGATTTTAGATCTAGCTGGTCTGTTATAATATAATAGAGACAGCAGATCTAGCTGGTCTGTCATAATATAATAGAGACAGTAGATCTAGCTGGTCTGTTGTAATTTAATAGAGACAGTTTCTCTAGCTGGTCTGTCGTAATATCATAGAGATTGTAGATCTAGCTGGTCTGTCATAATATAGTTGATATAGTAGATCTAGCTGGTCTGTCATAATATAGTAGTAACAGTAGATCTAGCTGGTCTGTCATAATATAATAGATACAGTAGATCTAGCTGGTCTGTCATAATATAATAGAGACAGTAGATCTAGCTGGTCTGTTGTAATTTAATAGAGACAGTAGATCCAGCTGGTCTGTCATAATATAATAGAGACAGTAGATCTAGCTGGTCTGCCATAATATAATAGAGACAGTAGATCTAGGTGGTCTGTCATATTTTAATAGAGACAGTAGATCTAGCTGGTCTGTCATATTAAAATAGAGACAGTAGATCTAGCTGGTCTGTTGTGATTTAATAGAGACAGTAGATCTAGCTGGTCTGTCGTAATATCATAGAGATTGTAGATCTAGCTGGTCTGTTATAATATAATAGAGACAGCAGATCTAGCTGGTCTGTCATATTATAATCGAGACAGTATGTCTGGCTGGTCATAATATAATAGAGACAGTAGATCTAGCTGGTCTGTCATAATATAATAGAGACAGTAGATCCAGCTGGTCTGTCATAATATAGTAGATATAGTAGATCTTGCAGGTCTGTCATAATATAGTAGTGACAGTAGATCTAGCTGGTATGTCATAATATAATAGAAACAGTAGATCTAGCTGGTCTGTCATAATATAATAGAGACAGTAGATCTAGCTGGTCTGTCATAATGTAATAGACAGTAGATCTAGCTGGTCTGTCGTAATATCATAGAGACAGTAGATCTAGCTGGTCTGTCATATTTTAATAGAGACAGTAGATCTAGCTGGTCTGTCATATTATAATAGAGACAGTAGATCTAGCTGGTCTGTCGTAATATCATAGATACAATATATCTAGCTGCTCTGTCATAATATAATTGAGACAGTAGATGTAGTTGGTCTGTCATAATACAGTAGATATAGTAGATCTAGCTGGTCTGTTGTAATTTAATAGAGACAGTTTCTCTAGCTGGTCTGTCATAATATCATAGAGACAGTAGATCTAGCTGGTCTGTCATACTATAGTAGAGAAGGTTAATCTAGCTGGTCTGTCATAATGTAATAGAGAGAGTAGATATAGCTGGTCTGTCAAAGGATAATAGAAACAGTGGATCTAGCTGGTCTGTCATAATATAATAGAGACAGTAGATGTAGTTGGTCTGTCATAATATAGTAGATATAGTAGATATTGCAGGTCTGTCATAATATAGTAGTGACAGTAGATCTAGCTGGTCTGTCATAATATAGAGACAGTAGATCCAGCTGGTCTGTCATAATATATTAGAGACAGCAGATCTAGCTGGTCTGTCATATTTTAATAGAGACAGTAGATCTAGCTGGTCTGTCATATTTTAAAAGAGACAGTACATCTAGCTGGTCTGTCATAAAATAATAGATACAGTAGATCTAGCTAGTATGTCATAAAAGAATAGAGACAGTAGATCTAGCTGGTCTGTCATAATATAATAGAGACAGTAGATCCAGCTGGCCTGTCATAATATAATAGAGACAGTAGATCTAGCTGGTCTGTCATATTTTAATAGAGACAGTAGATCCAGCTGGTCTGTTGTAATTTAATAGAGACAGTTTCTCTAGCTGGTCTGTCGTAATATCATAGAGATTTTAGATCTAGCTGGTCTGTTATAATATAATAGAGACAGCAGATCTAGCTGGTCTGTCATAATATAATAGAGACAGTAGATCTAGCTGGTCTGTTGTAATTTAATAGAGACAGTTTCTCTAGCTGGTCTGTCGTAATATCATAGAGATTGTAGATCTAGCTGGTCTGTCATAATATAGTTGATATAGTAGATCTAGCTGGTCTGTCATAATATAGTAGTAACAGTAGATCTAGCTGGTCTGTCATAATATAATAGATACAGTAGATCTAGCTGGTCTGTCATAATATAATAGAGACAGTAGATCTAGCTGGTCTGTTGTAATTTAATAGAGACAGTTTCTCTAGATGGTCTATCGTAATATCATAGAGATTGTAAATCTAGCTGGTCTGTCATATTATAATAGAGACAGTATGTCTGGCTGGTCATAATATAACAGAGACAGTAGATCTAGCTGGTCTGTCATACTTTAATAGAGACAGCAGATCTAGCTGGTCTGTCATATTATAATAGAGACAGTATATCTAGCTGCTCTGTCATAATATAATAGAGACAGTAGATCTAGCTGGTCTGTCATAATATAGTAGATATAGTAGATCTTGCAGGTCTGTCATAATATAGTAGTGACAGTATATCTAGCTGGTCTGTCATAATATAATAGAGACAGTAGATCTAGCTGGTCTGTCATATTTTAATAGAGACAGTAGATCTAGCTGGTCTGTCATATTATAATAGAGACAGTAGATCCAGCTGGTCTGTCATAATATAATAGAGACAGTAGATCTAGCTGGTCTGTCATATTATAATAGAGACAGTAGATCCAGCTGGTCTGTCATAATATAATAGAGACAGTAGATCTAGCTGGTCTGTCATAATATAATAGATACAGTAGATCTAGCTGGTCTGCCATAATATAATAGAGACAGTAGATCTAGGTGGTCTGTCATATTTTAATAGAGACAGTAGATCTAGCTGGTCTGTCATATTAAAATAGAGACAGTAGATCTAGCTGGTCTGTTGTGATTTAATAGAGACAGTTTCTCTAGCTGGTCTGTTATAATATAATAGAGACAGCAGATCTAGCTGGTCTGTCATATTATAATCGAGACAGTATGTCTGGCTGGTCATAATATAATAGAGACAGTAGATCTAGCTGGTCTGTCATAATATAATAGAGACAGTCGATCTAGCTGGTCTGTCATAATATAATAGAGACAGTAGATCCAGCTGGTCTGTCATAATATAATAGAGACAGTAGATCTAGCTGGTCTGTCATAATATAATAGATAATGTAGATCTAGCTGCTCTGTCATATTTTAATAGAGACAGTAGATCTAGCTGGTCTGTCATAATATAATAGATAATGTAGATCTAGCTGGTCTGTCATATTTTAATAGAGACAGTAGATCTAGCTGGTCTGTCATATTATAATAGACACAGTAGATCCAGCTGGTCTGTCATAATATAATAGAGACAGTAGATCTAGCTGGTCTGTCATATTTTAATAGAGACAGTAGATCTAGCTGGTCTGTCATATTATAATAGACACAGTAGATCCAGCTGGTCTGTCATAATGTAATAGAGACAGTAGATCTAGCTGGTCTGTCATAATATAATAGATACAGTAGATCCAGCTGGTCTGTCATAATATAATAGAGACAGTAGATCTAGCTGGTCTGTTGTAATTTAATAGAGACAGTTTCTCTAGCTGGTCTGTCGTAATATCATAGAGATTTTAGATCTAGCTGGTCTGTTATAATATAATAGAGACAGCAGATCTAGCTGGTCTGTCATAATATAATAGAGACAGTAGATCTAGCTGGTCTGTTGTAATTTAATAGAGACAGTTTCTCTAGCTGGTCTGTCGTAATATCATAGAGATTGTAGATCTAGCTGGTCTGTCATAATATAGTTGATATAGTAGATCTAGCTGGTCTGTCATAATATAGTAGTAACAGTAGATCTAGCTGGTCTGTCATAATATAATAGATACAGTAGATCTAGCTGGTCTGTCATAATATAATAGAGCCAGTAGATCTAGCTGGTCTGTTGTAATTTAATAGAGACAGTAGATCCAGCTGGTCTGTCATAATATAATAGAGACAGTAGATCTAGCTGGTCTGCCATAATATAATAGAGACAGTAGATCTAGGTGGTCTGTCATATTTTAATAGAGACAGTAGATCTAGCTGGTCTGTCATATTAAAATAGAGACAGTAGATCTAGCTGGTCTGTTGTGATTTAATAGAGACAGTTTCTCTAGCTGGTCTGTCGTAATATCATAGAGATTGTAGATCTAGCTGGTCTGTTATAATATAATAGAGACAGCAGATCTAGCTGGTCTGTCATATTATAATCGAGACAGTATGTCTGGCTGGTCATAATATAATAGAGACAGTAGATCTAGCTGGTCTGTCATAATATAATAGAGACAGTAGATCCAGCTGGTCTGTCATAATATAGTAGATATAGTAGATCTTGCAGGTCTGTCATAATATAGTAGTGACAGTAGATCTAGCTGGTATGTCATAATATAATAGATACAGTAGATCTAGCTGGTCTGTCATAATATAATAGAGACAGTAGATCTAGCTGGTCTGTCATAATGTAATAGACAGTAGATCTAGCTGGTCTGTCGTAATATCATAGAGACAGTAGATCTAGCTGGTCTGTCATATTTTAATAGAGACAGTAGATCTAGCTGGTCTGTCATATTATAATAGAGACAGTAGATCTAGCTGGTCTGTCGTAATATCATAGATACAATATATCTAGCTGCTCTGTCATAATATAATTGAGACAGTAGATGTAGTTGGTCTGTCATAATACAGTAGATATAGTAGATCTAGCTGGTCTGTTGTAATTTAATAGAGACAGTTTCTCTAGCTGGTCTGTCATAATATCATAGAGACAGTAGATCTAGCTGGTCTGTCATACTATAGTAGAGAAGGTTGATCTAGCTGGTCTGTCATAATGTAATAGAGAGAGTAGATATAGCTGGTCTGTCAAAGGATAATAGAAACAGTGGATCTAGCTGGTCTGTCATAATATAATAGAGACAGTAGATGTAGTTGGTCTGTCATAATATAGTAGATATAGTAGATATTGCAGGTCTGTCATAATATAGTAGTGACAGTAGATCTAGCTGGTCTGTCATAATATAGAGACAGTAGATCCAGCTGGTCTGTCATAATATATTAGAGACAGCAGATCTAGCTGGTCTGTCATATTTTAATAGAGACAGTAGATCAAGCTGGTCTGTCATATTTTAATAGAGACAGTAGATCTAGCTGGTCTGTCATATTTTAAAAGAGACAGTACATCTAGCTGGTCTGTCATAAAATAATAGAGACAGTAGATCTAGCTAGTATGTCATAAAAGAATAGAGACAGTAGATCTAGCTGGTCTGTCATAATATAATAGAGACAGTAGATCCAGCTGGCCTGTCATAATATAATAGAGACAGTAGATCTAGCTGGTCTGTCATATTTTAATAGAGACAGTAGATCCAGCTGGTCTGTCATACTATAATAGAGACAGTAGATCTAGCTGGTCTGTCATAATATAATAGAGACAGTAGATCCAGCTGGCCTGTCATAATATAATAGAGACAGTAGATCTATCTGGTCTGTCATAATATAATAGAGACAGTAGATCCAGCTGGTCTGTCATAATATAATAGAGACAGTCGATCTAGCTGGTCTGTCATAATATAATAGAGACAGTCGAACTAGCTGATCTATCATAATATAGTAGATCTTGCAGGTCTGTCATAATATAGTAGTGACAGTAGATCTAGCTGGTCTGTCATAATATAATTGAGACAGTAGATCTAGCTGGTCTGTCATAATGTAATAGACAGTAGATCTAGCTGGTCTGTTGTAATTTAATAGAGACCGTTTCTCTAGCTGGTCTGTCGTAATATCATAGAGACAGTAGATCTAGCTGGTCTGTCATATTATAGTAGAGAAGGTTGATCTAGCTGGTCTGTCATAATGTAATAGAGAGAGTAGATATAGCTGGTCTGTCAAAGGATAATAGAAACAGTGGATCTAGCTGGTCTGTCATAATATAATAGAGACAGTAGATGTAGTTGGTCTGTCATAATATAGTAGATATTGCAGGTCTGTCATAATATAGTAGTGACAGTAGATCTAGCTGGTCTGTCATAATATAGAGACAGTAGATCCAGCTGGTCTGTCATAATATATTAGAGACAGCAGATCTAGCTGGTCTGTCATATTTTAATAGAGACAGTAGATCAAGCTGGTCTGTCATATTTGAATAGAGACAGTAGATCTAGCTGGTCTGTCATGTTATAATAGAGACAGTAGATCTAGCTGGTCTGTCATAATATAATAGAGACAGTAGATCTAGCTGGTCTGTCATAATATAATAGATACAGTAGATCCAGCTGGTCTGTCATAATATAATAGAGACAGTAGATCTAGCTGGTCTGTTGTAATTTAATAGAGACAGTTTCTCTAGCTGGTCTGTCGTAATATCATAGAGATTTTAGATCTAGCTGGTCTGTTATAATATAATAGAGACAGCAGATCTAGCTGGTCTGTCATAATATAATAGAGACAGTCGATCTAGCTGGTCTGTCATAATATAATAGAGACAGTCGAACTAGCTGATCTATCATAATATAGTAGATCTTGCAGGTCTGTCATAATATAGTAGTGACAGTAGATCTAGCTGGTCTGTCATAATATAATTGAGACAGTAGATCTAGCTGGTCTGTCATAATGTAATAGACAGTAGATCTAGCTGGTCTGTTGTAATTTAATAGAGACAGTTTCTCTAGCTGGTCTGTCGTAATATCATAGAGACAGTAGATCTAGCTGGTCTGTCATATTATAGTAGAGAAGGTTGATCTAGCTGGTCTGTCATAATGTAATAGAGAGAGTAGATATAGCTGGTCTGTCAAAGGATAATAGAAACAGTGGATCTAGCTGGTCTGTCATAAAATAATAGAGACAGTAGATCTAGCTAGTATGTCATAAAAGAATAGAGACAGTAGATCTAGCTGGTCTGTCATAATATAAGAGACAGTAGATCCAGCTGGCCTGTCATAATATAATAGAGACAGTAGATCTAGCTGGTCTGTCATATTTTAATAGAGACAGTAGATCCAGCTGGTCTGTCATACTATAATAGAGACAGTAGATCTAGCTGGTCTGTCATAATATAATAGAGACAGTAGATCCAGCTGGCCTGTCATAATATAATAGAGACAGTAGATCTATCTGGTCTGTCATAATATAATAGAGACAGTAGATCCAGCTGGTCTGTCATAATATAATAGAGACAGTCGATCTAGCTGGTCTGTCATAATATAATAGAGACAGTCGAACTAGCTGATCTATCATAATATAGTAGATCTTGCAGGTCTGTCATAATATAGTAGTGACAGTAGATCTAGCTGGTCTGTCATAATATAATTGAGACAGTAGATCTAGCTGGTCTGTCATAATGTAATAGACAGTAGATCTAGCTGGTCTGTTGTAATTTAATAGAGACAGTTTCTCTAGCTGGTCTGTCGTAATATCATAGAGACAGTAGATCTAGCTGGTCTGTCATATTATAGTAGAGAAGGTTGATCTAGCTGGTCTGTCATAATGTAATAGAGAGAGTAGATATAGCTGGTCTGTCAAAGGATAATAGAAACAGTGGATCTAGCTGGTCTGTCATAATATAATAGAGACAGTAGATGTAGTTGGTCTGTCATAATATAGTAGATATTGCAGGTCTGTCATAATATAGTAGTGACAGTAGATCTAGCTGGTCTGTCATAATATAGAGACAGTAGATCCAGCTGGTCTGTCATAATATATTAGAGACAGCAGATCTAGCTGGTCTGTCTTATTTTAATAGAGACAGTAGATCAAGCTGGTCTGTCATATTTTAATAGAGACAGTAGATCTAGCTGGTCTGTCATATTTTAAAAGAGACAGTACATCTAGCTGGTCTGTCATAAAATAATAGAGACAGTAGATCTAGCTAGTATGTCATAAAAGAATAGAGACAGTAGATCTAGCTGGTCTGTCATAATATAATAGAGACAGTAGATCCAGCTGGCCTGTCATAATATAATAGAGACAGAAGATCTAGCTGGTCTGTCATATTTTAATAGAGACAGTAGATCCAGCTGGTCTGTCATACTATAATAGAGACAGTAGATCTAGCTGGTCTGTCATAATATAATAGAGACAGTAGATCCAGCTGGCCTGTCATAATATAATAGAGACAGTAGATCTATCTGGTCTGTCATAATATAATAGAGACAGTAGATCCAGCTGGTCTGTCATAATATAATAGAGACAGTCGATCTAGCTGGTCTGTCATAATATAATAGAGACAGTCGAACTAGCTGATCTATCATAATATAGTAGATCTTGCAGGTCTGTCATAATATAGTAGTGACAGTAGATCTAGCTGGTCTGTCATAATATAATTGAGACAGTAGATCTAGCTGGTCTGTCATAATGTAATAGACAGTAGATCTAGCTGGTCTGTTGTAATTTAATAGAGACAGTTTCTCTAGCTGGTCTGTCGTAATATCATAGAGACAGTAGATCTAGCTGGTCTGTCATATTATAGTAGAGAAGGTTGATCTAGCTGGTCTGTCATAATGTAATAGAGAGAGTAGATATAGCTGGTCTGTCAAAGGATAATAGAAACAGTGGATCTAGCTGGTCTGTCATAATATAATAGAGACAGTAGATGTAGTTGGTCTGTCATAATATAGTAGATATTGCAGGTCTGTCATAATATAGTAGTGACAGTAGATCTAGCTGGTCTGTCATAATATAGAGACAGTAGATCCAGCTGGTCTGTCATAATATATTAGAGACAGCAGATCTAGCTGGTCTGTCATATTTTAATAGAGACAGTAGATCAAGCTGGTCTGTCATATTTGAATAGAGACAGTAGATCTAGCTGGTCTGTCATGTTATAATAGAGACAGTAGATCTAGCTGGTCTGTCATAATATAATAGAGAGAGTAGATCCAGCTGGTCTGTCATAATATAATAGAGACAGTAGATCCAGCTGGCCTGTCATAATATAATAGAAACAGTAGATCTAGCTGGTCTGTCGTAATATCATAGAGACAGTAGATCTAGCTGGTCTGTTATAATATAATAGAGACAGTATATCTAGCTGGTCTGTTGTAATTTAATAGACAAGCCACCAAGCCATGAGGCTGAAAAATAGATAACAGAATGACTACAGGTCTATCTTCTATCCCCAAGCCACCAAGCCATGAGACTGGTAAATAGATAACAGAATGACTACAGGTCTATCTTCTATCCCCAAGCCACCAAGCCATGAGACTGATAAATAGATAACATAATGACTACAGGTCTATCTCCTCTGACACTCCAACACACACAGACATTTAATTTGCTCACGCACACATAACACGCACACACATTCATACCGACTCTACACACACCCTCTCATACAATCCTGATGCCTAGTCACCTTACCCCTATACATATCTACCTCCATCACTCCAGTATCCCTGTCCCCTTCCCCCTATACATATCTACCTCCATCACTCCAGTATCCCTGTCCCCTTCCCCCTATACATATCGACCTCCATCACTCCAGTATCCCTGTGCCTTCCCCCTATACATATCTACCTCCATCACTCCAGTATCCCTGTGCCTTCCCCCTATACATATCTACCTCCATCACTCCAGTATCCCTGTCCCCTTTCCCCTATACATATCTACCTCCATCACTCCAGTATCCCTGTCCCCTTTCCCCTATACATATCTACCTCCATCACTCCAGTATCCCTGTCCCCTTTCCCCTATACATATCTACCTCCATCACTCCAGTATCCCTGTGCCTTCCCCCTATACATATCTACCTCCATCACTCCAGTATCCCTGTCCCCTTTCCCCTATACATATCTACCTCCATCACTCCAGTATCCCTGTCCCCTTTCCCCTATACATATCTACCTCCATCACTCCAGTATCCCTGTCCCCTTTCCCCTATACATATCTACCTCCATCACTCCAGTATCCCTGTGCCTTCCCCCTATACATATCTACCTCCATCACTCCAGTATCCCTGTCCCCTTTCCCCTACACATATCTACCTCCATCACTCCAGTATCCCTGTGCCTTCCCCCTATACATATCGACCCCCATCACTCCTGTACATTGTTAATATGGTACTGGAACTGACCCTGTATATAGCTTTCTTACTTTCTTGTGTTCTTATTTCCATTTCTCTGGTATTTTTTGTTCTACTTTACTTTATTTTATAGTACTATATATTGTCTTATTATTATTATTATTGTATTATTATTATTATTATTATTATTGTATTATTATTATTATATTGTATATACCATATATTGTATTATTATTATTGTATTATTATTATTATATTGTATATACTATATATTGATTACTTGTTGGGAAATGAGCTCGTAAGAAACCCACTGTACTTGTGCATGTGACAATAACCCATTAAAACTTGTCCAAGACTACCACCTAGTGGACAGTTTACTTACTAAAAACGCTTTATCAACTTGACCGGATCCAGTTTGGCCCTCACTGACTAGCCGTAGTCAAAAGCGTCCTAGCAACGGGGCGGATAGGAACCTTCATTTAACAACAAGCTACTTATCTCCCACAACACAAAACAACAATACGTTACCGCTTATACAGTCTTAAATTATAATATTTGTGTTTGTTTAAAAACAATCTATATTCTCAAGTTATCGTATGAAGCGGGATGGCTATCAACAACCCATCGGTGTTTCTGTTGATGATAAACGGACAGATAGAAGGGGCGAATGTGAGTAGCTAGCTAACGTTAGTAACGAGCTAACTAGCTAAGCGTCTAACGTTAGTAACGAGCTAACTAGCTAAGCATCTAACGTTAGTAACGAGCTAACTAGCTAAGCATCTAACGTTAGTAACGAGCTAACTAGCTAAGCATCTAACGTTAGTAACGAGCTAACTAGCTAAGCGTCTAACGTTAGTAACGAGCTAACTAGCTAAGCATCTAACGTTAGTAACGAGCTAACTAGCTAAGCATCTAACGTTAGTAACGAGCTAACTAGCTAAGCATCTAACGTTAGTAACGAGCTAACTAGCTAAGCATCTAACGTTAGTAACGAGCTAACTAGCTAAGCATCTAACGTTAGTAACGAGCTAACTAGCTAAGCATCTAACGTTAGTAACGAGCTAACTAGCTAAGCATCTAACGTTAGTAACGAGCTAACTAGCTAAGCATCTGACGTTAACAAGGTAAAATGAGGCGGATCATATTGGATAACTTGACCGCTTTTTGAATGATTGGTTTAGTGAGCATAAACATGTTCTATAAAACTGCCTTGTTCATTTGATGTTCCGTTTATTCTCTCTGATCTGACTGATGTGTTGTGTTGTCAGTTTCCAGAGTATGATGACCTGTACTGTAAATACTGCTTCGTCTACGGACACGACTGGGCTCCCACCTCGGTGAGTGACTCCGAGTCATCTTGAACATGCTGAAGTTCCCTTACTGCGGATAGACAACATAACACACTTGTTTTTACTAAGCTAGCAACTACTAAGTACTTAAATAGCTGCATGTCCAGTGATGCAGGGAACTGGTAAAGGTTTGACTTCAGAGTGTTCAAAACGACTGGGAACTCGGACGAAAACGATCTCCGACTGGTAAAAAAAAAAAAGAAAAAATAGATTTGAACATTCATCCAACTCGGGAATTCGGGCCTCTTTCTCCAGCTCCGACCTGAAGATCACAGACGTCATGATTGGACCTATTTTTCCAGAGTTCCCAGTTGTTTAAAGAGACATCAATATCTCACCTCTCCTCCACACTCCCTTTCCCTTTCCCCCTCCTTCCCTCCTCCCCCCCTCCCTCTCTCTCTCTCCCTCTCTCTCCTCCTCTCCCCCTCTCTCTCCTCTCCCTCCCCCTCCCTTATCCCCCCTCTCTCTCCTCTCCCTCCCTCTCTCTCTCCTCTCCCTCCCCCTCCCTCTCTCCCCCTCTCCCCCCCTCTCTCCCCCTCCCCCTCTCCCTCTCCCCCTCCCCCTCTCCCTCTCCCCCTCCCCCTCTCCCTCTCCCCAGGGTCTAGAGGAGGGTATATCTCAGATTACGTCGAAAGGCAGAGACTCTCCTCAGAGAATGATCTGGAATTTTCCTCTGGAGATCACCTTTAAGAGCACCAACCCATTAGGCTGTGAGACACACACACACACAGACCCTTCTTACCATAGCAGACAGTTGATGATACCATAGCTAACACTGTGTTGTGTACCCAGGGCCTCAGATCGTGGTAAGTGTCTACGGTCCTGATACGTTTGGTAACGATGTGGTCAGAGGATACGGAGCAACACACATCCCCTTCACTCCTGGACAGTCAGTATCTCTCCTCCTCCTCTCTCCTGGACAGTCAGTATCTGTCCTCCTCCTCTTCCTCTCTCCTCTTCCTCTCTCCTGGACAGTCAGTATCTGTCCTCCTCCTCTTCCTCTCTCCTCTTCCTCTCTCCTGGACAGTCAGTATCTCTGCTCCTCTTCCTCTCTCCTGGACAGTCCGTATCTCTCCTCTTCCTCTCCCCTGGACAGTCCGTATCTCTCCTCTTCCTCTCCCCTGGACAGTCCGTATCTCTCCTCTTCCTCTCCCCTGGACAGTCAGTATCTCTCCTCCTCTTCCTCTCCCCTGGACAGTCAGTATCTCTCCTCCTCTTCCTCTCCCCTGGACAGTCAGTATCTCTCCTCCTCTTCCTCTCCCCTGGACAGTCAGTATCTCTCCTCCTCTTCCTCTCCCCTGGACAGTCAGTATCTCTCCTCCTCTTCCTCTCCCCTGGACAGTCAGTATCTCTCCTCCTCTTCCTCTCCCCTGGACAGTCAGTATCTCTCCTCCTCTTCCTCTCCCCTGGACAGTCAGTATCTCTCCTCCTCTTCCTCTCCCCTGGACAGTCAGTATCTCTCCTCCTCTTCCTCTCCCCTGGACAGTCAGTATCTCTCCTCCTCTTCCTCTCCCCTGGACAGTCAGTATCTCTCCTCCTCTTCCTCTCCCCTGGACAGTCAGTATCTCTCCTCCTCTTCCTCTCCCCTGGACAGTCAGTATCTCTCCTCCTCTTCCTCTCCCCTGGACAGTCAGTATCTCTCCTCCTCTTCCTCTCCCCTGGACAGTCAGTATCTCTCCTCCTCTTCCTCTCCCCTGGACAGTCAGTATCTCTCTTCCTCTTCCTCTCCCCTGGACAGTCAGTATCTCTCCTCCTCTTCCTCTCTCCTGGACAGTCAGTATCTCTCCTCCTCTTCCTCTCTCCTGGAAGTCCATATCTCTCCTCCTCTTCCTCTCTCCTGGACAGTCCGTATCTCTCCTCCTCTTCCTCTCTCCTGGACAGTCAGTATCTCTCCTAATGTAATCTCTTGTTTTCAGACACACCAGAACCATCCCAATGTTTGTTCCTGAATCCACATCAAGACTACAGAAATTCACAAGGTAACGTACGTGTGTGTGTCTTACTGTGTGCTAAATGCTGGGGGGCTAAGTGTGTGTGTTACTGGGGGCTAAGTGTGTGTGTTACTGGGGGCTAAGTGTGTGTGTTACTGGGGGGCTAAGTGTGTGTGTTACTGGGGGCTAAGTGTGTGTGTTACTGGGGGGCTAAGTGTGTGTGTTACTGGGGGGCTAAGTGTGTGTGTTACTGGGGGGCTAAGTGTGTGTGTTTAATGCTGGGGGCTAAGTGTGTGTGTTTAATGCTGGGGGGCTAAGTGTGTGTGTTTAATGCTGGGGGGCTAAGTGTGTGTGTTACTGGGGGGCTAAGTGTGTGTGTTACTGGGGGCTAAGTGTGTGTGTTACTGGGGGGCTAAGTGTGTGTGTTACTGGGGGGCTAAGTGTGTGTGTTTAATGCTGGGGGCTAAGTTTGTGTGTTTAATGCTGGGGGGCTAAGTGTGTGTGTTACTGGGGGCTAAGTGTGTGTGTTTAATGCTGGGGGGCTAAGTGTGTGTGTTACTGGGGGCTAAGTGTGTGTGTTACTGGGGGCTAAGTGTGTGTGTTTAATGCTGGGGGGCTAAGTGTGTGTGTTACTGGGGGCTAAGTGTGTGTGTTTAATGCTGGGGGGCTAAGTGTGTGTGTTACTGGGGGCTAAGTGTGTGTGTTACTGGGGGACTAAGTGTGTGTGTGTCTCTGCAGTTGGCTGCTGGGGCGGCGTCCAGAGTTCACCGATCCTAAAGTCGTGGCCCAGGGAGAGGGCAGAGAAGGTAGGCTCTGTTTCTGTGTGTGGTGGAGAAGGTAGGCTCTGTTTCTGTGTGTGGTGGAGAAGGTAGGCTCTGTTTCTGTGTGTGGTAGAGAAGGTAGGCTCTGTTTCTGTGTGTGGTAGAGAAGGTAGGCTCTGTTTCTGTGTGTGGTAGAGAAGGTAGGCTCTGTGTCTGTGTGTGGTAGAGAAGGTAGGCTCTGTTTCTGTGTGTGGTAGAGAAGGTAGGCTCTGTTTCTGTGTGTGGTAGAGAAGGTAGGCTCTGTTTCTGTGTGTGGTAGAGAAGGTAGGCTCTGTGTCTGTGTGTGGTAGAGAAGGTAGGCTCTGTTTCTGTGTGGGGTAGAGAAGGTAGGCTCTGTGTCTGTGTGTGGTAGAGAAGGTAGGCTCTGTTTCTGTGTGTGGTAGAGAAGGTAGGCTCTGTGTCTGTGTGTGGTAGAGAAGGTAGGCTGTGTTTCTGTGTGTGGTAGAGAAGGTAGGCTCTGTTTCTGTGTGTGGTAGAGAAGGTAGACTCTGTGTCTGTGTGTGGTAGAGAAGGTAGGCTCTGTTTCTGTGTGTGGTAGAGAAGGTAGGCTCTGTGTCTGTGTGTGGTAGAGAAGGTAGGCTCTGTGTCTGTGTGTGGTAGAGAAGGTAGGCTCTGTGTCTGTGTGTGGTAGAGAAGGTAGGCTCTGTTTCTGTGTGTGGTAGAGAAGGTAGGCTCTGTGTCTGTGTGTGGTAGAGAAGGTAGGCTCTGTTTCTGTGTGTGGTAGAGAAGGTAGGCTCTGTGTCTGTGTGTGGTAGAGTTCTGCCGGGATTCGTTCAAAGACGTGTTGCTTCAGTTTCCCCTAAATATTCGTTGATCTTATTCATGGTGCAGGTCGACTGAAGCGTAAATCCCTTTTTTAAAAAGCACATTGTAATGTTGGTAGGGTCTTTAAATGTATCCTGGTATCTTCTCACTACCATTTCTCCCTCCTATGTGTCTCTCCCTTTCTCCCTCCTGTGTGTCTCTCCCTCCTATGTGTCTCTCCCTTTCTCTCTCCTATGTGTGTGTATCTCTCCTATGTGTCTCTCCCTCATATGTCTCTCTCTCTCCCTCCCTCCTGTGTATCTCTCCATTTCTCCCTCCTGTGTGTCTCTCCCTCCTATGTGTCTCTCCCTTTCTCTCTCCTATGTGTGTATCTCTCCTATGTGTCTCTCCCTCATATGTCTCTCTCTCTCCCTCCCTCCTGTGTATCTCTCCATTTCTCTCTCCTGTGTGTCTCGCCCTCCTGTGTGTCTCCCTCCTGCGTGTCTCTCCCTCCTGCGTGTCTCTCCCTCCTGTGTGTCTCTCCCTCCTGCGTGTCTCTCCCTCCTGCGTGTCTCTCCCTCCTGCGTGTCTCTCCCTCCTGTGTGTCTCTCCCTCCTGCGTGTCTCTCCCTCCTGCGTGTCTCTCCCTCCTGCGTGTCTCTCCCTCCTGCGTGTCTCTCCCTCCTGTGTGTCTCAGTGACCAGGGTCCGTTCTCAGGGTTTCGTCTCCCTCTCCTTCCACATTGTGACTAAAGACATGAAGAGACTGGGTTACGACACCACACCTTCCGAGACCTCACACACTCTGTCACACACTGCTGCAGCAGGCATCGGACCGGGAGACCAGCCCTACAGCACGTGACGGAAACACACACACACAATCGGACCGGGAGACCAGCCCTACAGCACGTGATGGAAACACACACAGGGACCAAAGACAACACCATCTCCCTCCCTGACCCCTGTGTGTGGTCCCATCAGTAGCAGCTGGATACTGTAGGTGTTAGTGATGTCTGGTCTCTCTCCTCGAGGAACAGGAGAGCTTCTACCCGCCCACTTCCATTCAGACTGATCTAGGACCTGCTGATCCACTGATCCCTCTATAATAAGGCTGGTTTAAAGACATCTGACTGATCCAGGACCTGCCGATCCCCTCTATAGTAAGGCTGGTTTAAACAATGCCTTTTAAATGTCTCTTTTTTTTAAAGCCGCATTGTGTACAACCTTCAAATGTATTGAATCCCCAGCCTCCCCGTTTATAACCAGGTGTTCGTAAGTCATCGTGTTCGGTCTGAGGATCTGTCTCTCTCTCTCAGGGAAGTCAAGTTACTGTGTTACTAAAAAAAAAAGGGTCCCGATTCAAATCAGTTCCTCTTTACGTTTTGACAGCGTCGGAGGTGGAAGTGGGTTAACGATAGTAGGACGGGGCGTGGCTTCCTGACAACGATCACCGATTGGACAGCCACCCAACCTCCAAAAAAATAAAATAAACATCGGCTTATGCCGGTTATCGCTTGATCTGCATTGTAATTTTTTGACTGATAATAAAATGTGTTTCATGAACAAGGTGTAGTCCGTGTTGTGTACGTCTCTACGACCTCTGTTTCCGTTACAGTAGATGGTGAGAGGGGACGACCAGTCGCGGGTCACAGACCCAAATGGTTTGGCAGCGGGAAAACCGTTTTAACTCTAGAAACTAAACGGGACCTGAACTTGTCCAATTAGAAACTCGTATTTTTTTCCGTTGCGAAACCTGATCCGGTTTTTGGAGTGAATGATTTCCGTTGCAAAACATTTAGACTAAATGGATACACCCGTGGTTGTACTGTGTGTTTCCAGCCGCACATCAGTAACACACACACACGAGAGAGAGAAACAGGCCACACACACACGAGAGAGAAACAGGCCACACACACACGAGAGAGAGAGAAACAGGCCACACACACACGAGAGAGAGAGAAACAGGCCACACACACACACACGAGAGAAACAGGCCACACACACACACAAGAGAGAAACAGGCCACACACACGAGAGAGAGAGAAACAGGCCACACACACACGAGAGAGAGAAACAGGCCACACACACGAGAGAGAGAGAGAGAGAGAGAGAAACAGGCCAACACACACACGAGAGAAACAGGCCAACACACACGAGAGAAACAGGCCAACACACACGAGAGAAACAGGCCAACACACACGAGAGAAACAGGCCAACACACACGAGAGAGAGAGAGAGAGAGAAACAGGCCACACACACACAAACACACGAGAGAGAGAAACAGGCCACACATGGAGACGTCAGCGCTGAAAGTGATCCATTTTATTGTCCCATAGCAGCTCCAGGTGAAGCTGGTTTAGACTGGTGTTAATATACCCCCCCCCCCCGGATCCTATAAAACCCCCCAGGAAGAAATTACAGAATAAAAAGACCCACAATATTATGTTAGGATAATACAAACGATATAAATTATATTACATTATTATAATGTCAAACAGGTTAGCACACCATCCAGACACAAGCAGCTCCCAGGAAATATTAAATGTGTAAATAAAGACTAGAGTGAGAATAATGCAAATATAATTCTGAACATGGGGACGCTTTCAGACAGGAAGGAGTGTCATAATGTTGCCTAGTAACCAGACTGTTGTCTGTGAAGCCTAGTAACCAGACTGTTGTCTGTGAAGCCTAGTAACCTCACAGCGCCAGACTGTTGTCTGTGAAGCCTAGTAACCTCACAGCACCAGACTGTTGTCTGTGAAGCTTAGTAACCTCACAGCGCCAGACTGTTGTCTGTGAAGCTTAGTAACCAGACTGTTGTCTGTGAAGTCTAGTAACCAGACTGTTGTCTGTGAAGCTTAGTAACCTCACAGCGCCAGACTGTTGTCTGTGAAGCCTAGTAACCTCACAGCACCAGACAGTTGTCTGTGAAGCCTAGTAACCTCACAGCACCAGACTGTTGTCTGTGAAGCCTAGTAACCTCACAGCACCAGACGGTTGTCTGTGAAGCCTAGTAACCAGACTGTTGTCTGTGAAGTCTAGTAACCAGACTGTTGTCTGTGAAGCCTAGTAACCTCACAGCACCAGACTGTTGTCTGTGAAGCTTAGTAACCTCACAGCACCAGACTGTTGTCTGTGAAGCCTAGTAACCTCACAGCACCAGACTGTTGTCTGTGAAGCCTAGTAACCTCACAGCACCAGACTGTTGTCTGTGAAGCCTAGTAACCTCACAGCACCAGACTGTTGTCTGTGAAGCCTAGTAACCAGACTGTTGTCTGTGAAGCCTAGTAACCTCACAGCACCAGACTGTTGTCTGTGAAGCCTAGTAACCAGACTGTTGTCTGTGAAGCCTAGTAACCTCACAGCACCAGACTACACACAGACAGAACGAGGCATCATAGCATCAGAAGAGGAAGACCTGACAAAACCACATTTTCAACCGCTAACACAGAAGGACCATTGTTACACTTTCCTTTTTAAAATCCATTTTAGTTGTTGTTGCAGAGAATCACCCAGGACCACAAACACCCCCCCCCCCCCCCCCCCTCACGTTCTGAGCTGCCCCTCCCTGTGCCTGAGTAGAAAGGGCCCCCTGTCTCAGCTATAATACCAGTCCAGGGGAGGGTACTAGGTAGAAAGGGCCCCCTGTCTGTCTCAGCTGTAATACCAGTCCAGGGAAGGGTACTAGGTAGAAAGGGCCCCCTGTCTGTCTCAGCTGTAATACCAGTCCAGGGAAGGGTACTAGGTAGAAAGGGCCCCCTGTCTGTCTCAGCTGTAATACCAGTCCAGGGAAGGGTACTAGGTAGAAAGGGCCCCCTGTCTCAGCTGTAATACCAGTCCAGGGGAGGGTACTAGGTAGAAAGGGCCCCCTGTCTGTCTCAGCTGTAATACCAGTCCAGGGAAGGGTACTAGGTAGAAAGGGCCCCCTGTCTGTGTCAGCTGTAATACCAGTCCAGGAGAGGGTACTAGGTAGAACCCCCTGTCTGTCTCAGCTGTAATACCAGTCCAGGGGAGGGTACTAGGTAGAAAGGGCCCCCTGTCTGTCTCAGCTGTAATACCAGTCCAGGAGAGGGTACTAGGTAGTATCCCCTGTCTGTCTCAGCTGTAATACCAGTCCAGGGAAGGGTACTAGGTAGAAAGGGCCCCCTGTCTGTGTCAGCTGTAATACCAGTCCAGGGGAGGGTACTAGGTAGAAAGGGCCCCCTGTCTCAGCTGTAATACCAGTCCAGGGGAGGGTACTAGGTAGAAAGGGCCCCCTGTCTGTCTCAGCTGTAATACCAGTCCAGCGGAGGGCACTAGGTAGAAAGGGCCCCCTGTCTGTCTCAGCTGTAATACCAGTCCAGGGGAGGGCACTAGGTAGAAAGGGCCCCCTGTCTGTCTCAGCTGTAATACCAGTCCAGGAGAGGGTACTAGGTAGAAAGGGCCCCCTGTCTGTCTCAGCTGTAATACCAGTCCAGGGGAGGGCACTAGGTAGAAAGGGCCCCCTGTCTGTCTCAGCTGTAATACCAGTCCAGGGGAGGGTACTAGGTAGAAAGGGCCCCCTGTCTGTCTCAGCTGTAATACCAGTCCAGGGGAGGGTACTAGGTAGAAAGGGCCCCCTGTCTGTCTCAGCTGTAATACCAGTCCAGGGGAGGGTACTAGGTAGAAAGGGCCCCCTGTCTGTGTCATCTGTAATACCAGTCCAGGGGAGGGTACTAGGTAGAAAGGGCCCCCTGTCTGTCTCAGCTGTAATACCAGTCCAGGGGAGGGTACTAGGTAGAAAGGGCCCCCTGTCTGTCTCAGCTGTAATATCAGTCCAGGGGAGGGTACTAGGTAGAAAGGGCCCCCTGTCTGTCTCAGCTGTAATACCAGTCCAGGGGAGGGTACTAGGTAGTTACAGACAGACAGGTTGTGTAGTCTAGGACAGGTCAGTTACACTAGGAGATAGATGGTTACAGACAGACAGACAGGTTGTGTAGTCTAGGACAGGTCAGTTCCACTAGGAGATAGATGGTTACAGACAGACAGGTCAGTTCCACTAGGAGATAGATGGTTACAGACAGACAGGTCAGTTCCACTAGGAGATAGGTGGTTACAGACAGACAGGTCAGTTACCCTAGGAGATAGATGGTTACAGACAGAGATCAGTTACACTAGGAGATAGGTGGTTACAGACAGACAGATCAGTTACCCTAGGAGATAGGTGGTTACAGACAGACAGGTCAGTTCCACTAGGAGATAGATGGTTACAGACAGAGATCAGTTACACTAGGAGATAGGTGGTTACAGACAGACAGATCAGTTACCCTAGGAGATAGGTGGTTACAGACAGACAGGTCAGTTCCACTAGGAGATAGGTGGTTACAGACAGACAGGTCAGTTCCACTAGGAGATAGGTGGTTACAGACAGACAGGTCAGTTCCACTAGGAGATAGATGGTTACAGACAGACAGGTCAGTTACCCTAGGAGATAGGTGGTTACAGACAGACAGGTCAGTTCCACTAGGAGATAGGTGGTTACAGACAGACAGGTCAGTTACACTAGGAGATAGATGGTTACAGACAGACAGGTCAGTTCCACTAGGAGATAGATGGTTACAGACAGACAGGTCAGTTCCACTAGGAGATAGGTGGTTACAGACAGACAGGTCAGTTACCCTAGGAGATAGGTGGTTACAGACAGACAGGTCAGTTCCACTAGGAGATAGGTGGTTACAGACAGACAGGTCAGTTCCACTAGGAGATAGGTGGTTACAGACAGACAGGTCAGTTACACTAGGAGATAGATGGTTACAGACAGACAGGTCAGTTACACTAGGAGATAGATGGTTACAGACAGACAGGTCAGTTACCCTAGGAGATAGATGGTTACAGACAGAGATCAGTTACCCTAGGAGATAGATGGTTACAGACAGACAGGTCAGTTACCCTAGGAGATAGATGGTTACAGACAGACAGTGTAGTAGCAATATAAAGATGATTATAAGATGTGAGATTACTAATATTCAGCCAGTTAACCACAGTCCTGGAGTCAGATGTTAACTCCAGTCTCTAAATGGTGGAGGTTAGGGCCACGTTAACCACAGTCCTGGAGTCAGAGGTTAGGGCCCCGTTAACCACAGTCCTGGAGTCAAGAGGTTAACTAAAGGACTCCAGCCGGGGGGGGGGGGGGCCTAAAGGACTCCAGCCGGGGGGGGGGGCCTAAAGGACTACAGCCGGGGGGGGGGGGGCCTAAAGGACTCCAGCCGGGTGGGGGGGCCCTAAAGGACTCCAGCCGGGTGGGGGGCCCTAAAGGACTCTAGGGGGGGGGCCCTAAAGGACTCCAGCCGGGGGGGGGGGGCCCTAAAGGACTCCAGACAGTTGTATAATAACAGACATCTTTAGTCTACAGAAACAAGTCCCTTGAGTCTTTTACTCCCAAATAAACACAGTCTCTTCCTCTTCTGAGAAAGTTCATCCACCCAGTCACCAGTTCATATACGTTGACCTCAGGGGTTAAAGTTCATATATACGTTGACCTCAGGGGTTAAAGTTCATATATACATTTGCGGGGGGGTGAAAATTCACACGTGGACCTCAGGGGGGGTGAAAATTCACACGTTGACCTCAGGGGGGGTGAAAATTCAGACGTTGACCTCGGGGGGGGGGGGGGGGGTGAAAATTCACACGTGGACCTCGGGGGGGTGAAAATTCACACGTTGACCTCGGGGGGGGTGAAAATTCACACGTTGACCTCGGGGGGGTGAAAATTCACACGTTGACCTCGGGGGGGTGAAAATTCACACGTTGACCTCGGGGGGGGGGTAAAAATTCACACGTTGACCTCGGGGGGGGGGGGGTGAAAATTCACACGTTGACCTCGGGGGGGGGGGGGGGGGGGGGGGTGAAAATTCACACGTTGACCTCGGGGGGGGGGGGGGGGGGGTGAAAATTCACACGTTGACCTCGGGGGGGGTGGAAATTCACACGTTGACCTCGGGGGGGGGTGAAAATTCACACGTTGACCTCGGGGGGGGGGGGGGGGGGGTGAAAATTCACACGTTGACCTCGGGGGGGGGGGGGGGGGTGAAAATTCACACGTTGACCTCGGGGGGGAGGGTGAAAATTCACACGTTGACCTCGGGGGGGAGGGGGGAAATTCACATGTGGCTGTGTGTCAGGGTCATAGGTCGCTAAGCAGTGACCTCACAAGTTGTGGCCGGTAACGGGGTGGGGGGGGTAGTAACACAGTGTACCTGGCAGTGGAGTCGTCTCCAGCTAAGGACTAACGGTGAAGCAACAGTCACAGCTAATTAAGCATGTGCAAAATCCCTGCTTAGTACACACACACACACCTGGGGTTGTACAAGTTTAGTTAGATTCACTCTATGATCAGACTAGCATTAAAAACAGTCAGAACAGCCAGGAATACTGTCTACAGGATACAGTATCTGATATAAGACAGAGGGAGAGGAGAGAGGAAGAGAAGAGGAGAGAGAGGAAGAGGAGAGAGAGAGGAAGAGCAGAGGGGAGAGAGGAAGAGGGGAGAGGAGAGAGAGGAAGAGGGGAGAGGAGAGAGAGGAAGAGGAGAGAGAGGAAGAGGAGAGAGAGGAGAGAGAAAGAAAGAGGAGAGAGAGAGAAAGGAAGAGGAGAGAGAGAAAGGAAGAGGAGAGAGAGAAAGGAAGAGGAGAGAGAGAACAGAGAGGGAGAGGGGAGAGAGGAAGAGCAGAGTGGAGAGGGGAAGAGCAGAGTGGAGAGGGGAAGAGCAGAGGGGAGAGAGGAAGAGAGAGAGGAAGAGAGAGAGGAAGAGCAGAGGGGAGAGAGGAAGAGAGAGAGGAAGAGGGAGGAAGAGGAGAGGGGGGGTGGAAAAACAGGAGAGGAGTCCAGGGGTGTTGTCTTGTTGGGGGGGGGGGGGGGGGGGTGTAGTTGAGGCGTTCCTCACAACAAGAAGGGGTTAGTGGTCCCGGGGGGCTGTGTGCCAGCTGTGGGGGGCAGAGCTGAGCCGAAGAGGGGCTGGGTCAGAGGCATAGAGGCCGGGAAACCCCCCATCCCTCCAACCCCGGGCACCATGTGGCCCGTCAGGGGGGGCAGAGGGTCTACCATGGAGGACAAGCTGCTGAACCCTGCTCCCCCTCCCAGACTCAGGCCTGGCATAGGGCTGACTCTCATCTGGTTTAGGGTAGGGGGGTTAGGCTGGCCCATCTGGAAGGGGTTGGCCTGGGGGGCGGCTACAGGGGCGGCTCCTAAGGAGACACAGGAGAGACAAACAGAACACAGAGAAGACATCAGCATTACCAAACACCAGAGAGAGAGATTGAGACTATGTACAGACTCAGTGAGCATAGCCTTGCTATTGAGAAAGGCCGCCGTAGGCAGACATGGCTCTCAAGAGAAGACAGGCTATGTGCAACACTGACCACAAAATGAGGTGGAAACTGAGCTGCACTTCCTAACCTCCTGCCCAATGTATGACCATATTAGAGAGACATATTTCCCTCAGATTACACAGATCCACAAAGAATTCGAAAACAAATCCAATTTTGATAAACTCCCATATCTACTGGGTGAAATTCCACAGTGTGCCATCACAGCAGCAAGATTTGTGACCTGTTGCCACGAGAAAAGGGCAACCAGTGAAGAACAAACACCATTGTAAATACCACCCATATTTATGCTTATTTATTTTATCTTGTGTACTTTAACACTTCTTAGGGAAGTCTAACTGTGCCACCAGAGACTCTGGGTTCGCGCCCAGGCTCTGTCGTAACCGGCCGCGACCGGGAGGTTGCAATTGGCCTAGCGTCGCCCGGGTTAGGGAGGGTTTGGTCGGTAGGGGTGTCCTTGTCTCATCGCGCACCAGTGACTCCTGTGGCGGGCCGGGCGCAGTGCATTCCAACCAAGGTCGCCAGGTGCACGGTGTAGCCTCCGACACATTGGTGCGGCTGGCTTCCCGGGTTGGATGCACGCTGTGTTATGAAGCGGTGCGGCTTGGTTGGGTTGTGTATCGGGGGACGCATGACTTTCAACCGTCGTCTCTCCCGAGCCCGTACGGGAGTTGTAGCGATGAGACAAGATAGTAGCTACTAAAACAATTGGATACCACGAAATTGGGGAGAAAAAGGGGTAAAAAACAAACACAAAAACAAACTGAAACCTCTGAAGTTTCTAAATGTCTGTGAGTATAACATAACTGATTTGGCGAAACCCCGAGCACAATCCATCCAGGGAAAATGTTGTTTTGAGCTCAATGTGTTTTCTATGGCAAGGCCGTTTTAACAGGAATTTACTTGCAGTTCCTATGGCTTCCACTAGATGTCAACAGTCTTTAGAAATGATGTTTTGGTTGATGGTTGATGTTTTTCTTGTGAGAAAGTAGTCCTGTTCTTTCCATGTGTCACTCAGAGGGACTCAAGTGGAACGTGCTTCACTTTGTTTTCGCCCGGTACTGAACGCAGTTCATCCCATCTTAAATTTGATCGATTATTTACGTTTTAAAATACCTAAGTTTGGATCTGGAACGTTGTTTGAAATGTTTGGACCAAGTTTACAGGTCACTTATTATATCCTTTGTAGGCATGTTGGGGGGAGTTGGAACCGGTTCTGAATCAAACGCGCCAAATAAAATGGACATTTTGGGGACATGATTTAAATAAAACTAATCATCAAGCTTTTATATGGGGCCAAAAACCCAAAATGTGTACCCCTTGGGGGGGTCCCAGAGGACCGCTGGTGTACCATCTGCCCAGTACTGGGTGTCTCGGTACAAGGGGGTGTCGGTACGGGGGGGTGTCGGTACGGGGGGGGTGTCGGTACGGGGGGGGGTGTCGGTACGGGGGGGGGTGTCGGTACAGGGGGGTGTCGGTACAGGGGGGTGTCGGTACAGGGGGGTGTCGGTACAGGGGGGTGTCGGTACCTGCGGCAGCGAGGAAGGGGTTGACAATAGGAGCAGGCTGAGGAGGCTTGGTGACCAGTGAGTCCAGGTTGACCAATGCTGCATTAGGACCCAGGAAGGACTCTGGGGTCTTCCTGTTGGGCAGAGGGTCAAACAGGTCCCCGGTACCACTAGTCAGGGAGGAGAGACCCCGACCATCACCTAGAGGATTACAGAGAGAGAGAGACAGGTTACCCCTGGCTGATGAGTCCTTGTTGTCCCCAGTCCACCTGGTCATCCTGCTGCTCCAGTTTCAACTGTGGGTTGAAAACTTACTGACGCAGACATTTGAGCCCGCAATCAAAACCGGCCGGGACCGGGGCCCGCCCTCAATACCGACCGGGACCCGCCCTCAATACCGACCGGGACCCGCCCCCACACAACGGGTCGTCAATACGACTAGGATTGTACCTTTGGCTTCCGGACAACGAAAGAAAGTTGATTTGAAAACTAGTAGAAGAGGACAGAAATGCTGGATTCAACGGCCCACGAGGAAGTCTTGATGAAGTAACTCCCTAAACATCTCAGGTTGGGTTTTGACGATGCTACTTTAAAAGGGTAAACATTACCTCAAAACATGAACGAAAATATCCAGGGATCAAACAGTTGGCCGCTGTGAATTTTATTTAAATTTGAAAATAAGAATAGGCTTTTTCAATTATGATTATTTTGGGCCAAAAGCCAGCTACTACCGGCTAACTAAACCCTGGTGTTGAGGTGTAGGAGCCAGCTACTACCGGCTAACTAAACCCTGGTGTTGAGGTGTAGAAGCCAGCTACTACCGGCTAACTAAACCCTGGTGTTGAGGTGTAGGAGCCAGCTACTACCGGCTAACTAAACCCTGGTGTTGAGGTGTACCAGCTACTACCGGCTAACTAAACCCTGGTGTTGAGGTGTAGGAGCCAGCTACTACCGGCTAACTAAACCCTGGTGTTGAGGTGTACCAGCTACTACCGGCTAACTAAACCCTGGTGTTGAGGTGTAGGAGCCAGCTACTACCGGCTAACTAAACCCTGGCGTTGAGGTGTGGGAGCCAGCTACTACCGGCTAACTAAACCCTAGTGTTGAGGTGTACCAGCTACTACCGGCTAACTAAACCCTGGTGTTGAGGTGTACCAGCTACTACCGGCTAACTAAACCCTGGTGTTGAGGTGTAGGAGCCAGCTACTACCGGCTAACTAAACCCTGGTGTTGAGGTGTAGGAGCCAGCTACTACCGGCTAACTAAACCCTGGTGTTGAGGTGTAGGAGCCAGCTACTACCGGCTAACTAAACCCTGGTGTTGAGGTGTAGGAGCCAGCTACTACCGGCTAACTAAACCCTGGTGTTGAGGTGTAGGAGCCAGCTACTACCGCCTAACTAAACCCTGGTGTTGAGGTGTAGAAGCCAGCTACTACCGGCTAACTAAACCCTGGTGTTGAGGTGTAGAAGCCAGCTACTACCGGCTAACTAAACCCTGGTGTTGAGGTGTAGAAGCCAGCTACTACCGGCTAACTAAACCCTGGTGTTGAGGTGTAGGAGCCAGCTACTACCGGCTAACTAAACCCTGGTGTTGAGGTGTAGGAGCCAGCTACTACCGGCTAACTAAACCCTGGTGTTGAGGTGTAGGAGCCAGCTACTACCGGCTAACTAAACCCTGGTGTTGAGGTGTACCAGCTACTACCGGCTAACTAAACCCTGGTGTTGAGGTGTGGGAGCCAGCTACTACCGGCTAACTAAACCCTAGTGTTGAGGTGTACCAGCTACTACCGGCTAACTAAACCCTGGTGTTGAGGTGTACCAGCTACTACCGGCTAACTAAACCCTGGTGTTGAGGTGTACCAGCTACTACCGGCTAACTAAACCCTGATGTTGAGGTGTACCAGCTACTACCGGATAACTAAACCCTGGTGTTGAGGTGTAGGAGCCAGCTACTACCGGATAGCTAAACCCTGGTGTTGAGGTGTACCAGCTACTACCGGCTAACTAAACCCTGGTGTTGAGGTGTAGGAGCCAGCTACTACCGGCTAACTAAACCCTGGTGTTGAGGTGTAGGAGCCAGCTACTACCGGCTGACTAAACCCTGGTGTTGAGGTGTAGGAGCCAGCTACTACCGGCTAACTAAACCCTGGTGTTGAGGTGTAGGAGCCAGCTACTACCGGCTAACTAAACCCTGGTGTTGAGGTATAGGAAACAGCTACTACCGGCTAACTAAACCATGGTGTTGAGGTGTAGGAGCCAGCTACTACCGTCTAACTAAACCCTGGTGTTGAGGTGTAGGAGCCAGCTACTACCGGCTAACTAAACCCTGGTGTTGAGGTGTAGGAGCCCGCTACTACCGGCTAACTAAACCCTGGTGTTGAGGTGTAGGAGCCAGCTACTACCGGCTAACTAAACCCTGGTGTTGAGGTGTAGGAGCCAGCTACTACCGGCTAACTAAACCCTGGTGTTGAGGTGTAGGAGCCAGCTACTACCGGCTAACTAAACCCTGGTGTTGAGGTGTACGAGCCAGCTACTACCGGCTAACTAAACCCTGGTGTTGAGGTGTACCAGCTACTACCGGCTAACTAAACCCTGGTGTTGAGGTGTAGGAGCCAGCTACTACCGGCTAACTAAACCCTGGCGTTGAGGTGTGGGAGCCAGCTACTACCGGCTAACTAAACCCTAGTGTTGAGGTGTACCAGCTACTACCGGCTAACTAAACCCTGGTGTTGAGGTGTACCAGCTACTACCGGCTAACTAAACCCTGATGTTGAGGTGTACCAGCTACTACCGGATAACTAAACCCTGGTGTTGAGGTGTAGGAGCCAGCTACTACCGGATAGCTAAACCCTGGTGTTGAGGTGTACCAGCTACTACCGGCTAACTAAACCCTGGTGTTGAGGTGTAGGAGCCAGCTACTACCGGCTAACTAAACCCTGGTGTTGAGGTGTAGGAGCCAGCTACTACCGGCTGACTAAACCCTGGTGTTGAGGTGTAGGAGCCAGCTACTACCGGCTAACTAAACCCTGGTGTTGAGGTGTAGGAGCCAGCTACTACCGGCTAACTAAACCCTGGTGTTGAGGTATAGGAGCCAGCTACTACCGGCTAACTAAACCATGGTGTTGAGGTGTAGGAGCCAGCTACTACCGTCTAACTAAACCCTGGTGTTGAGGTGTAGGAGCCAGCTACTACCGGCTAACTAAACCCTGGTGTTGAGGTGTAGGAGCCCGCTACTACCGGCTAACTAAACCCTGGTGTTGAGGTGTAGGAGCCAGCTACTACCGGCTAACTAAACCCTGGTGTTGAGGTGTAGGAGCCAGCTACTACCGGCTAACTAAACCCTGGTGTTGAGGTGTAGGAGCCAGCTACTACCGGCTAACTAAACCCTGGTGTTGAGGTGTACGAGCCAGCTACTACCGGCTAACTAAACCCTGGTGTTGAGGTGTACCAGCTACTACCGGATAACTAAACCCTGGTGTTGAGGTGTAGGAGCCAGCTACTACCGGATAACTAAACCCTGGTGTTGAGGTGTACCAGCTACTACCGGATAACTAAACCCTGGTGTTGAGGTGTAGGAGCCAGCTACTACCGGATAACTAAACCCTGGTGTTGAGGTGTACCAGCTACTACCGGCTAACTAAACCCTGGTGTTGAGGTATAGGAGCCAGCTACTACCGGCTAACTAAACCCTGGTGTTGAGGTGTAGGAGCCAGCTACTACCGGCTAACTAAACCCTGGTGTTGAGGTGTAGGAGCCAGCTACTACCGGCTAACTAAACCCTGGTGTTGAGGTGTAGGAGCCCGCTACTACCGGCTAACTAAACCCTGGTGTTGAGGTGTAGGAGCCAGCTACTACCGGCTAACTAAACCCTGGTGTTGAGGTGTAGGAGCCAGCTACTACCGGCTAACTAAACCCTGGTGTTGAGGTGTAGGAGCCAGCTACTACCGGCTAACTAAACCCTGGTGTTGAGGTGTAGGAGCCAGCTACTACCGGCTAACTAAACCCTGGTGTTGAGGTGTACCAGCTACTACCGGCTAACTAAACCCTGGTGTTGAGGTGTAGGAGCCAGCTACTACCGGCTAACTAAACCCTGGCGTTGAGGTGTGGGAGCCAGCTACTACCGGCTAACTAAACCCTAGTGTTGAGGTGTACCAGCTACTACCGGCTAACTAAACCCTGGTGTTGAGGTGTACCAGCTACTACCGGCTAACTAAACCCTGGTGTTGAGGTGTACCAGCTACTACCGGCTAACTAAACCCTGATGTTGAGGTGTACCAGCTACTACCGGATAACTAAACCCTGGTGTTGAGGTGTAGGAGCCAGCTACTACCGGATAGCTAAACCCTGGTGTTGAGGTGTACCAGCTACTACCGGCTAACTAAACCCTGGTGTTGAGGTGTAGGAGCCAGCTACTACCGGCTAACTAAACCCTGGTGTTGAGGTGTAGGAGCCAGCTACTACCGGCTGACTAAACCCTGGTGTTGAGGTGTAGGAGCCAGCTACTACCGGCTAACTAAACCCTGGTGTTGAGGTGTAGGAGCCAGCTACTACCGGCTAACTAAACCCTGGTGTTGAGGTATAGGAGCCAGCTACTACCGGCTAACTAAACCATGGTGTTGAGGTGTAGGAGCCAGCTACTACCGTCTAACTAAACCCTGGTGTTGAGGTGTAGGAGCCAGCTACTACCGGCTAACTAAACCCTGGTGTTGAGGTGTAGGAGCCCGCTACTACCGGCTAACTAAACCCTGGTGTTGAGGTGTAGGAGCCAGCTACTACCGGCTAACTAAACCCTGGTGTTGAGGTGTAGGAGCCAGCTACTACCGGCTAACTAAACCCTGGTGTTGAGGTGTACGAGCCAGCTACTACCGGCTAACTAAACCCTGGTGTTGAGGTGTACGAGCCAGCTACTACCGGCTAACTAAACCCTGGTGTTGAGGTGTACCAGCTACTACCGGATAACTAAACCCTGGTGTTGAGGTGTAGGAGCCAGCTACTACCGGATAACTAAACCCTGGTGTTGAGGTGTACCAGCTACTACCGGATAACTAAACCCTGGTGTTGAGGTGTAGGAGCCAGCTACTACCGGATAACTAAACCCTGGTGTTGAGGTGTACCAGCTACTACCGGCTAACTAAACCCTGGTGTTGAGGTATAGGAGCCAGCTACTACCGGCTAACTAAACCCTGGTGTTGAGGTGTAGGAGCCAGCTACTACCGGCTAACTAAACCCTGGTGTTGAGGTGTAGGAGCCAGCTACTACCGGCTAACTAAACCCTGGTGTTGAGGTGTAGGAGCCAGCTACTACCGGCTAACTAAACCCTAGTGTTGAGGTGTACCAGCTACTACCGGCTAACTAAACCCTGGTGTTGAGGTGTAGGAGCCAGCTACTACCGGCTAACTAAACCCTGGTGTTGAGGTGTAGGAGCCAGCTACTACCGGCTAACTAAACCCTGGCGTTGAGGTGTAGGAGCCAGCTACTACCGGCTAACTAAACCCTGGTGTTGAGGTGTACCAGCTACTACCGACTAACTAAACCCTGGTGTTGAGGTATACCAGCTAATACCGACTAACTAAACCCTGGTGTTGAGGTGTACCAGCTACTACCGGCTAACTAAACCCTGGTGTTGAGATGTAGGAGCCAGCTACTACCGGCCAACTAAACCCTGGTGTTGAGGTGTACCAGCTACTACCGGCTAACTAAACCCTGGTGTTGAGGTGTAGGAGCCAGCTACTACCGGCTAACTAAACCCTGGCGTTGAGGTGTAGGAGCCAGCTACTACCGGCTAACTAAACCCTGGCGTTGAGGTGTAGGAGCCAGCTACTACCGGCTAACTAAACCCTGGCGTTGAGGTGTAGGAGCCAGCTACTACCGGCTAACTAAACCCTGGCGTTGAGGTGTAGGAGCCAGCTACTACCGGCTAACTAAACCCTGGCGTTGAGGTGTAGGAGCCAGCTACTACCGGCTAACTAAACCCTGGCGTTGAGGTGTAGGAGCCAGCTACTACCGGCTAACTAAACCCTGGCGTTGAGGTGTAGGAGCCAGCTACTACCGGCTAACTAAACCCTGGTGTTGAGGTGTACCAGCTACTACCGACTAACTAAACCCTGGTGTTGAGGTATACCAGCTAATACCGACTAACTAAACCCTGGTGTTGAGGTGTACCAGCTACTACCGGCTAACTAAACCCTGGTGTTGAGATGTAGGAGCCAGCTACTACCGGCCAACTAAACCCTGGTGTTGAGGTGTACCAGCTACTACCGGCTAACTAAACCCTGGCGTTGAGGTGTAGGAGCCAGCTACTACCGGCTAACTAAACCCTGGCGTTGAGGTGTAGGAGCCAGCTACTACCGGCTAACTAAACCCTGGCGTTGAGGTGTAGGAGCCAGCTACTACCGGCTAACTAAACCCTGGCGTTGAGGTGTAGGAGCCAGCTACTACCGGCTAACTAAACCCTGGCGTTGAGGTGTAGGAGCCAGCTACTACCGGCTAACTAAACCCTGGCGTTGAGGTGTAGGAGCCAGCTACTACCGGCTAACTAAACCCTGGCGTTGAGGTGTAGGAGCCAGCTACTACCGGCTAACTAAACCCTGGCGTTGAGGTGTAGGAGCCAGCTACTACCGGCTAACTAAACCCTGGCGTTGAGGTGTAGGAGCCAGCTACTACCGGCTAACTAAACCCTGGCGTTGAGGTGTAGGAGCCAGCTACTACCGGCTAACTAAACCCTGGCGTTGAGGTGTAGGAGCCAGCTACTACCGGCTAACTAAACCCTGGCGTTGAGGTGTAGGAGCCAGCTACTACCGGCTAACTAAACCCTGGCGTTGAGGTGTAGGAGCCAGCTACTACCGGCTAACTAAACCCTGGCGTTGAGGTGTAGGAGCCAGCTACTACCGGCTAACTAAACCCTGGCGTTGAGGTGTAGGAGCCAGCTACTACCGGCTAACTAAACCCTGGTGTTGAGGTGTAGGAGCCAGCTACTACCGGCTAACTAAACCCTGGTGTTGAGGTGTAGGAGCCAGCTACTACCGGCTAACTAAACCCTGGTGTTGAGGTGTAGGAGCCAGCTACTACCGGCTAACTAAACCCTGGTGTTGAGGTGTAGGAGCCAGCTACTACCGGCTAACTAAACCCTGGTGTTGAGGTGTAGGAGCCAGCTACTACCGGCTAACTAAACCCTGGTGTTGAGGTGTAGGAGCCAGCTACTACCGGCTAACTAAACC
Organism: Oncorhynchus mykiss; assembly: GCF_013265735.2. Taxonomy (NCBI): domain Eukaryota; kingdom Metazoa; phylum Chordata; class Actinopteri; order Salmoniformes; family Salmonidae; genus Oncorhynchus; species Oncorhynchus mykiss. The sequence goes on from NW_023493664.1 coordinate 62,386, forward strand.
CTGGTGTTGAGGTGTAGGAGCCAACTACTACCGGCTAACTAAACCCTGGCGTTGAGGTGTAGGAGCCAGCTACTACCGGCTAACTAAACCCTGGTGTTGAGGTGTACCAGCTACTACCGACTAACTAAACCCTGGTGTTGAGGTATACCAGCTACTACCGTCTAACTAAACCCTGGTGTTGAGGTATACCAGCTACTACCGGCTAACTAAACCCTGGTGTTGAGGTGTAGGAGCCAGCTACTACCGGTCAACTAAACCCTGGTGTTGAGGTGTAGCAGCCAGCTACTACCGGCTAACTAAACCCTGGTGTTGAGGTGTAGCAGCCAGCTACTACCGGCTAACTAAACCCTGGTGTTGAGGTGTAGCAGCCAGCTACTACCGGCTAACTAAACCCTGGAGTTGAGGTGTAGGAGCCAGCTACTACCGGCTAACTAAACCCTGGTGTTGAGGTGTAGGAGCCAGCTACTACCGGCTAACTAAACCCTGGTGTTGAGGTGTAGGAGCCAGCTACTACCGGCTAACTAAACCCTGGTGTTGAGGTGTACCAGCTAACTAAACCCTGGTGTTGAGGTGTAGGAGCCAGCTACTACCGGCTAACTAAACCCTGGTGTTGAGGTGTAGGAGCCAGCTACTACCGGCTAACTAAACCCTGGTGTTGAGGTGTAGGAGCCAGCTACTACCGGCTAACTAAACCCTGGTGTTGAGGTGTAGGAGCCAGCTACTACCGGCTAACTAAACCCTGGTGTTGAGGTGTAGGAGCCAGCTACTACCGGCTAACTAAACCCTGGTGTTGAGGTGTAGGAGCCAGCTACTACCGGCTAACTAAACCCTGGTGTTGAGGTGTAGGAGCCAGCTACTACCGGCTAACTAAACCCTGGTGTTGAGGTGTAGGAGCCAGCTACTACCGGCTAACTAAACCCTGGTGTTGAGGTGTAGGAGCCAGCTACTACCGGCTAACTAAACCCTGGTGTTGAGGTGTAGGAGCCAGCTACTACCGGCTAACTAAACCCTGGCGTTGAGGTGTAGGAGCCAGCTACTACCGGCTAACTAAACCCTGGCGTTGAGGTGTAGGAGCCAGCTACTACCGGCTAACTAAACCCTGGCGTTGAGGTGTAGGAGCCAGCTACTACCGGCTAACTAAACCCTGGCGTTGAGGTGTAGGAGCCAGCTACTACCGGCTAACTAAACCCTGGCGTTGAGGTGTAGGAGCCAGCTACTACCGGCTAACTAAACCCTGGCGTTGAGGTGTAGGAGCCAGCTACTACCGGCTAACTAAACCCTGGCGTTGAGGTGTAGGAGCCAGCTACTACCGGCTAACTAAACCCTGGCGTTGAGGTGTAGGAGCCAGCTACTACCGGCTAACTAAACCCTGGCGTTGAGGTGTAGGAGCCAGCTACTACCGGCTAACTAAACCCTGGCGTTGAGGTGTAGGAGCCAGCTACTACCGGCTAACTAAACCCTGGCGTTGAGGTGTAGGAGCCAGCTACTACCGGCTAACTAAACCCTGGCGTTGAGGTGTAGGAGCCAGCTACTACCGGCTAACTAAACCCTGGCGTTGAGGTGTAGGAGCCAGCTACTACCGGCTAACTAAACCCTGGCGTTGAGGTGTAGGAGCCAGCTACTACCGGCTAACTAAACCCTGGTGTTGAGGTGTAGGAGCCAGCTACTACCGGCTAACTAAACCCTGGTGTTGAGGTGTAGGAGCCAGCTACTACCGGCTAACTAAACCCTGGTGTTGAGGTGTAGGAGCCAGCTACTACCGGCTAACTAAACCCTGGTGTTGAGGTGTAGGAGCCAGCTACTACCGGCTAACTAAACCCTGGTGTTGAGGTGTAGGAGCCAGCTACTACCGGCTAACTAAACCCTGGTGTTGAGGTGTAGGAGCCAACTACTACCGGCTAACTAAACCCTGGCGTTGAGGTGTAGGAGCCAGCTACTACCGGCTAACTAAACCCTGGTGTTGAGGTGTACCAGCTACTACCGACTAACTAAACCCTGGTGTTGAGGTATACCAGCTACTACCGTCTAACTAAACCCTGGTGTTGAGGTATACCAGCTACTACCGGCTAACTAAACCCTGGTGTTGAGGTGTAGGAGCCAGCTACTACCGGTCAACTAAACCCTGGTGTTGAGGTGTAGCAGCCAGCTACTACCGGCTAACTAAACCCTGGTGTTGAGGTGTAGCAGCCAGCTACTACCGGCTAACTAAACCCTGGTGTTGAGGTGTAGCAGCCAGCTACTACCGGCTAACTAAACCCTGGAGTTGAGGTGTAGGAGCCAGCTACTACCGGCTAACTAAACCCTGGTGTTGAGGTGTAGGAGCCAGCTACTACCGGCTAACTAAACCCTGGTGTTGAGGTGTAGGAGCCAGCTACTACCGGCTAACTAAACCCTGGTATTGAGGTGTAGGAGCCAGCTACTACCGGCTAACTAAACCCTGGTGTTGAGGTGTACCAGCTAACTAAACCCTGGTGTTGAGGTGTACCAGCTACTACCGGCTAACTAAACCCTGGTGTTGAGGTGTAGGAGCCAGCTACTACCGGCTAACTAAACCCTGGTGTTGAGGTGTAGGAGCCAGCTACTACCGGCTAACTAAACCCTGGTGTTGAGGTGTAGGAGCCAGCTACTACCGGCTAACTAAACCCTGGTGTTGAGGTATACCAGCTACTACCGTCTAACTAAACCCTGGTGTTGAGGTATACCAGCTACTACCGGCTAACTAAACCCTGGTGTTGAGGTGTAGGAGCCAGCTACTACCGGTCAACTAAACCCTGGTGTTGAGGTGTAGCAGCCAGCTACTACCGGCTAACTAAACCCTGGTGTTGAGGTGTAGCAGCCAGCTACTACCGGCTAACTAAACCCTGGTGTTGAGGTGTAGCAGCCAGCTACTACCGGCTGACTAAACCCTGGTGTTGAGGTGTAGGAGCCAGCTACTACCGGCTAACTAAACCCTGGTGTTGAGGTGTAGGAGCCAGCTACTACCGGCTAACTAAACCCTGGTGTTGAGGTATAGGAGCCAGCTACTACCGGCTAACTAAACCATGGTGTTGAGGTGTAGGAGCCAGCTACTACCGTCTAACTAAACCCTGGTGTTGAGGTGTAGGAGCCAGCTACTACCGGCTAACTAAACCCTGGTGTTGAGGTGTAGGAGCCCGCTACTACCGGCTAACTAAACCCTGGTGTTGAGGTGTAGGAGCCAGCTACTACCGGCTAACTAAACCCTGGTGTTGAGGTGTAGGAGCCAGCTACTACCGGCTAACTAAACCCTGGTGTTGAGGTGTAGGAGCCAGCTACTACCGGCTAACTAAACCCTGGTGTTGAGGTGTACGAGCCAGCTACTACCGGCTAACTAAACCCTGGTGTTGAGGTGTACCAGCTACTACCGGATAACTAAACCCTGGTGTTGAGGTGTAGGAGCCAGCTACTACCGGATAACTAAACCCTGGTGTTGAGGTGTACCAGCTACTACCGGATAACTAAACCCTGGTGTTGAGGTGTAGGAGCCAGCTACTACCGGATAACTAAACCCTGGTGTTGAGGTGTACCAGCTACTACCGGCTAACTAAACCCTGGTGTTGAGGTATAGGAGCCAGCTACTACCGGCTAACTAAACCCTGGTGTTGAGGTGTAGGAGCCAGCTACTACCGGCTAACTAAACCCTGGTGTTGAGGTGTAGGAGCCAGCTACTACCGGCTAACTAAACCCTGGTGTTGAGGTGTAGGAGCCCGCTACTACCGGCTAACTAAACCCTGGTGTTGAGGTGTAGGAGCCAGCTACTACCGGCTAACTAAACCCTGGTGTTGAGGTGTAGGAGCCAGCTACTACCGGCTAACTAAACCCTGGTGTTGAGGTGTAGGAGCCAGCTACTACCGGCTAACTAAACCCTGGTGTTGAGGTGTAGGAGCCAGCTACTACCGGCTAACTAAACCCTGGTGTTGAGGTGTACCAGCTACTACCGGCTAACTAAACCCTGGTGTTGAGGTGTAGGAGCCAGCTACTACCGGCTAACTAAACCCTGGCGTTGAGGTGTGGGAGCCAGCTACTACCGGCTAACTAAACCCTAGTGTTGAGGTGTACCAGCTACTACCGGCTAACTAAACCCTGGTGTTGAGGTGTACCAGCTACTACCGGCTAACTAAACCCTGGTGTTGAGGTGTACCAGCTACTACCGGCTAACTAAACCCTGATGTTGAGGTGTACCAGCTACTACCGGATAACTAAACCCTGGTGTTGAGGTGTAGGAGCCAGCTACTACCGGATAGCTAAACCCTGGTGTTGAGGTGTACCAGCTACTACCGGCTAACTAAACCCTGGTGTTGAGGTGTAGGAGCCAGCTACTACCGGCTAACTAAACCCTGGTGTTGAGGTGTAGGAGCCAGCTACTACCGGCTGACTAAACCCTGGTGTTGAGGTGTAGGAGCCAGCTACTACCGGCTAACTAAACCCTGGTGTTGAGGTGTAGGAGCCAGCTACTACCGGCTAACTAAACCCTGGTGTTGAGGTATAGGAGCCAGCTACTACCGGCTAACTAAACCATGGTGTTGAGGTGTAGGAGCCAGCTACTACCGTCTAACTAAACCCTGGTGTTGAGGTGTAGGAGCCAGCTACTACCGGCTAACTAAACCCTGGTGTTGAGGTGTAGGAGCCCGCTACTACCGGCTAACTAAACCCTGGTGTTGAGGTGTAGGAGCCAGCTACTACCGGCTAACTAAACCCTGGTGTTGAGGTGTAGGAGCCAGCTACTACCGGCTAACTAAACCCTGGTGTTGAGGTGTACGAGCCAGCTACTACCGGCTAACTAAACCCTGGTGTTGAGGTGTACGAGCCAGCTACTACCGGCTAACTAAACCCTGGTGTTGAGGTGTACCAGCTACTACCGGATAACTAAACCCTGGTGTTGAGGTGTAGGAGCCAGCTACTACCGGATAACTAAACCCTGGTGTTGAGGTGTACCAGCTACTACCGGATAACTAAACCCTGGTGTTGAGGTGTAGGAGCCAGCTACTACCGGATAACTAAACCCTGGTGTTGAGGTGTACCAGCTACTACCGGCTAACTAAACCCTGGTGTTGAGGTATAGGAGCCAGCTACTACCGGCTAACTAAACCCTGGTGTTGAGGTGTAGGAGCCAGCTACTACCGGCTAACTAAACCCTGGTGTTGAGGTGTAGGAGCCAGCTACTACCGGCTAACTAAACCCTGGTGTTGAGGTGTAGGAGCCAGCTACTACCGGCTAACTAAACCCTAGTGTTGAGGTGTACCAGCTACTACCGGCTAACTAAACCCTGGTGTTGAGGTGTAGGAGCCAGCTACTACCGGCTAACTAAACCCTGGTGTTGAGGTGTAGGAGCCAGCTACTACCGGCTAACTAAACCCTGGCGTTGAGGTGTAGGAGCCAGCTACTACCGGCTAACTAAACCCTGGTGTTGAGGTGTACCAGCTACTACCGACTAACTAAACCCTGGTGTTGAGGTATACCAGCTAATACCGACTAACTAAACCCTGGTGTTGAGGTGTACCAGCTACTACCGGCTAACTAAACCCTGGTGTTGAGATGTAGGAGCCAGCTACTACCGGCCAACTAAACCCTGGTGTTGAGGTGTACCAGCTACTACCGGCTAACTAAACCCTGGTGTTGAGGTGTAGGAGCCAGCTACTACCGGCTAACTAAACCCTGGCGTTGAGGTGTAGGAGCCAGCTACTACCGGCTAACTAAACCCTGGCGTTGAGGTGTAGGAGCCAGCTACTACCGGCTAACTAAACCCTGGCGTTGAGGTGTAGGAGCCAGCTACTACCGGCTAACTAAACCCTGGCGTTGAGGTGTAGGAGCCAGCTACTACCGGCTAACTAAACCCTGGCGTTGAGGTGTAGGAGCCAGCTACTACCGGCTAACTAAACCCTGGCGTTGAGGTGTAGGAGCCAGCTACTACCGGCTAACTAAACCCTGGTGTTGAGGTGTACCAGCTACTACCGACTAACTAAACCCTGGTGTTGAGGTATACCAGCTAATACCGACTAACTAAACCCTGGTGTTGAGGTGTACCAGCTACTACCGGCTAACTAAACCCTGGTGTTGAGATGTAGGAGCCAGCTACTACCGGCCAACTAAACCCTGGTGTTGAGGTGTACCAGCTACTACCGGCTAACTAAACCCTGGCGTTGAGGTGTAGGAGCCAGCTACTACCGGCTAACTAAACCCTGGCGTTGAGGTGTAGGAGCCAGCTACTACCGGCTAACTAAACCCTGGCGTTGAGGTGTAGGAGCCAGCTACTACCGGCTAACTAAACCCTGGCGTTGAGGTGTAGGAGCCAGCTACTACCGGCTAACTAAACCCTGGCGTTGAGGTGTAGGAGCCAGCTACTACCGGCTAACTAAACCCTGGCGTTGAGGTGTAGGAGCCAGCTACTACCGGCTAACTAAACCCTGGCGTTGAGGTGTAGGAGCCAGCTACTACCGGCTAACTAAACCCTGGCGTTGAGGTGTAGGAGCCAGCTACTACCGGCTAACTAAACCCTGGCGTTGAGGTGTAGGAGCCAGCTACTACCGGCTAACTAAACCCTGGTGTTGAGGTGTAGGAGCCAGCTACTACCGGCTAACTAAACCCTGGCGTTGAGGTGTAGGAGCCAGCTACTACCGGCTAACTAAACCCTGGCGTTGAGGTGTAGGAGCCAGCTACTACCGGCTAACTAAACCCTGGCGTTGAGGTGTAGGAGCCAGCTACTACCGGCTAACTAAACCCTGGCGTTGAGGTGTAGGAGCCAGCTACTACCGGCTAACTAAACCCTGGCGTTGAGGTGTAGGAGCCAGCTACTACCGGCTAACTAAACCCTGGTGTTGAGGTGTAGGAGCCAGCTACTACCGGCTAACTAAACCCTGGTGTTGAGGTGTAGGAGCCAGCTACTACCGGCTAACTAAACCCTGGTGTTGAGGTGTAGGAGCCAGCTACTACCGGCTAACTAAACCCTGGTGTTGAGGTGTAGGAGCCAGCTACTACCGGCTAACTAAACCCTGGTGTTGAGGTGTAGGAGCCAGCTACTACCGGCTAACTAAACCCTGGTGTTGAGGTGTAGGAGCCAGCTACTACCGGCTAACTAAACCCTGGTGTTGAGGTGTAGGAGCCAACTACTACCGGCTAACTAAACCCTGGCGTTGAGGTGTAGGAGCCAGCTACTACCGGCTAACTAAACCCTGGTGTTGAGGTGTACCAGCTACTACCGACTAACTAAACCCTGGTGTTGAGGTATACCAGCTACTACCGTCTAACTAAACCCTGGTGTTGAGGTATACCAGCTACTACCGGCTAACTAAACCCTGGTGTTGAGGTGTAGGAGCCAGCTACTACCGGTCAACTAAACCCTGGTGTTGAGGTGTAGCAGCCAGCTACTACCGGCTAACTAAACCCTGGTGTTGAGGTGTAGCAGCCAGCTACTACCGGCTAACTAAACCCTGGTGTTGAGGTGTAGCAGCCAGCTACTACCGGCTAACTAAACCCTGGAGTTGAGGTGTAGGAGCCAGCTACTACCGGCTAACTAAACCCTGGTGTTGAGGTGTAGGAGCCAGCTACTACCGGCTAACTAAACCCTGGTGTTGAGGTGTAGGAGCCAGCTACTACCGGCTAACTAAACCCTGGTGTTGAGGTGTACCAGCTAACTAAACCCTGGTGTTGAGGTGTAGGAGCCAGCTACTACCGGCTAACTAAACCCTGGTGTTGAGGTGTAGGAGCCAGCTACTACCGGCTAACTAAACCCTGGTGTTGAGGTGTAGGAGCCAGCTACTACCGGCTAACTAAACCCTGGTGTTGAGGTGTAGGAGCCAGCTACTACCGGCTAACTAAACCCTGGTGTTGAGGTGTAGGAGCCAGCTACTACCGGCTAACTAAACCCTGGTGTTGAGGTGTAGGAGCCAGCTACTACCGGCTAACTAAACCCTGGTGTTGAGGTGTAGGAGCCAGCTACTACCGGCTAACTAAACCCTGGTGTTGAGGTGTAGGAGCCAGCTACTACCGGCTAACTAAACCCTGGTGTTGAGGTGTAGGAGCCAGCTACTACCGGCTAACTAAACCCTGGTGTTGAGGTGTAGGAGCCAGCTACTACCGGCTAACTAAACCCTGGTGTTGAGGTGTAGGAGCCAGCTACTACCGGCTAACTAAACCCTGGCGTTGAGGTGTAGGAGCCAGCTACTACCGGCTAACTAAACCCTGGCGTTGAGGTGTAGGAGCCAGCTACTACCGGCTAACTAAACCCTGGCGTTGAGGTGTAGGAGCCAGCTACTACCGGCTAACTAAACCCTGGCGTTGAGGTGTAGGAGCCAGCTACTACCGGCTAACTAAACCCTGGCGTTGAGGTGTAGGAGCCAGCTACTACCGGCTAACTAAACCCTGGCGTTGAGGTGTAGGAGCCAGCTACTTCCGGCTAACTAAACCCTGGCGTTGAGGTGTAGGAGCCAGCTACTACCGGCTAACTAAACCCTGGCGTTGAGGTGTAGGAGCCAGCTACTACCGGCTAACTAAACCCTGGCGTTGAGGTGTAGGAGCCAGCTACTACCGGCTAACTAAACCCTGGCGTTGAGGTGTAGGAGCCAGCTACTACCGGCTAACTAAACCCTGGCGTTGAGGTGTAGGAGCCAGCTACTACCGGCTAACTAAACCCTGGCGTTGAGGTGTAGGAGCCAGCTACTACCGGCTAACTAAACCCTGGCGTTGAGGTGTAGGAGCCAGCTACTACCGGCTAACTAAACCCTGGTGTTGAGGTGTAGGAGCCAGCTACTACCGGCTAACTAAACCCTGGTGTTGAGGTGTAGGAGCCAGCTACTACCGGCTAACTAAACCCTGGTGTTGAGGTGTAGGAGCCAGCTACTACCGGCTAACTAAACCCTGGTGTTGAGGTGTAGGAGCCAGCTACTACCGGCTAACTAAACCCTGGTGTTGAGGTGTAGGAGCCAGCTACTACCGGCTAACTAAACCCTGGTGTTGAGGTGTAGGAGCCAACTACTACCGGCTAACTAAACCCTGGCGTTGAGGTGTAGGAGCCAGCTACTACCGGCTAACTAAACCCTGGTGTTGAGGTGTACCAGCTACTACCGACTAACTAAACCCTGGTGTTGAGGTATACCAGCTACTACCGTCTAACTAAACCCTGGTGTTGAGGTATACCAGCTACTACCGGCTAACTAAACCCTGGTGTTGAGGTGTAGGAGCCAGCTACTACCGGTCAACTAAACCCTGGTGTTGAGGTGTAGCAGCCAGCTACTACCGGCTAACTAAACCCTGGTGTTGAGGTGTAGCAGCCAGCTACTACCGGCTAACTAAACCCTGGTGTTGAGGTGTAGCAGCCAGCTACTACCGGCTAACTAAACCCTGGAGTTGAGGTGTAGGAGCCAGCTACTACCGGCTAACTAAACCCTGGTGTTGAGGTGTAGGAGCCAGCTACTACCGGCTAACTAAACCCTGGTGTTGAGGTGTAGGAGCCAGCTACTACCGGCTAACTAAACCCTGGTATTGAGGTGTAGGAGCCAGCTACTACCGGCTAACTAAACCCTGGTGTTGAGGTGTACCAGCTAACTAAACCCTGGTGTTGAGGTGTACCAGCTACTACCGGCTAACTAAACCCTGGTGTTGAGGTGTAGGAGCCAGCTACTACCGGCTAACTAAACCCTGGTGTTGAGGTGTAGGAGCCAGCTACTACCGGCTAACTAAACCCTGGTGTTGAGGTGTAGGAGCCAGCTACTACCGGCTAACTAAACCCTGGTGTTGAGGTATACCAGCTACTACCGTCTAACTAAACCCTGGTGTTGAGGTATACCAGCTACTACCGGCTAACTAAACCCTGGTGTTGAGGTGTAGGAGCCAGCTACTACCGGTCAACTAAACCCTGGTGTTGAGGTGTAGCAGCCAGCTACTACCGGCTAACTAAACCCTGGTGTTGAGGTGTAGCAGCCAGCTACTACCGGCTAACTAAACCCTGGTGTTGAGGTGTAGCAGCCAGCTACTACCGGCTGACTAAACCCTGGTGTTGAGGTGTAGGAGCCAGCTACTACCGGCTAACTAAACCCTGGTGTTGAGGTGTAGGAGCCAGCTACTACCGGCTAACTAAACCCTGGTGTTGAGGTATAGGAGCCAGCTACTACCGGCTAACTAAACCATGGTGTTGAGGTGTAGGAGCCAGCTACTACCGTCTAACTAAACCCTGGTGTTGAGGTGTAGGAGCCAGCTACTACCGGCTAACTAAACCCTGGTGTTGAGGTGTAGGAGCCCGCTACTACCGGCTAACTAAACCCTGGTGTTGAGGTGTAGGAGCCAGCTACTACCGGCTAACTAAACCCTGGTGTTGAGGTGTAGGAGCCAGCTACTACCGGCTAACTAAACCCTGGTGTTGAGGTGTAGGAGCCAGCTACTACCGGCTAACTAAACCCTGGTGTTGAGGTGTACGAGCCAGCTACTACCGGCTAACTAAACCCTGATGTTGAGGTGTACCAGCTACTACCGGATAACTAAACCCTGGTGTTGAGGTGTAGGAGCCAGCTACTACCGGATAACTAAACCCTGGTGTTGAGGTGTAGGAGCCAGCTACTACCGGATAACTAAACCCTGGTGTTGAGGTGTAGGAGCCAGCTACTACCGGATAACTAAACCCTGGTGTTGAGGTGTACCAGCTACTACCGGCTAACTAAACCCTGGTGTTGAGGTATAGGAGCCAGCTACTACCGGCTAACTAAACCCTGGTGTTGAGGTGTAGGAGCCAGCTACTACCGGCTAACTAAACCCTGGTGTTGAGGTGTAGGAGCCAGCTACTACCGGCTAACTAAACCCTGGTGTTGAGGTGTAGGAGCCCGCTACTACCGGCTAACTAAACCCTGGTGTTGAGGTGTAGGAGCCAGCTACTACCGGCTAACTAAACCCTGGTGTTGAGGTGTAGGAGCCAGCTACTACCGGCTAACTAAACCCTGGTGTTGAGGTGTAGGAGCCAGCTACTACCGGCTAACTAAACCCTGGTGTTGAGGTGTAGGAGCCAGCTACTACCGGCTAACTAAACCCTGGTGTTGAGGTGTACCAGCTACTACCGGCTAACTAAACCCTGGTGTTGAGGTGTAGGAGCCAGCTACTACCGGCTAACTAAACCCTGGCGTTGAGGTGTGGGAGCCAGCTACTACCGGCTAACTAAACCCTAGTGTTGAGGTGTACCAGCTACTACCGGCTAACTAAACCCTGGTGTTGAGGTGTACCAGCTACTACCGGCTAACTAAACCCTGGTGTTGAGGTGTACCAGCTACTACCGGCTAACTAAACCCTGATGTTGAGGTGTACCAGCTACTACCGGATAACTAAACCCTGGTGTTGAGGTGTAGGAGCCAGCTACTACCGGATAGCTAAACCCTGGTGTTGAGGTGTACCAGCTACTACCGGCTAACTAAACCCTGGTGTTGAGGTGTAGGAGCCAGCTACTACCGGCTAACTAAACCCTGGTGTTGAGGTGTAGGAGCCAGCTACTACCGGCTGACTAAACCCTGGTGTTGAGGTGTAGGAGCCAGCTACTACCGGCTAACTAAACCCTGGTGTTGAGGTGTAGGAGCCAGCTACTACCGGCTAACTAAACCCTGGTGTTGAGGTATAGGAGCCAGCTACTACCGGCTAACTAAACCATGGTGTTGAGGTGTAGGAGCCAGCTACTACCGTCTAACTAAACCCTGGTGTTGAGGTGTAGGAGCCAGCTACTACCGGCTAACTAAACCCTGGTGTTGAGGTGTAGGAGCCCGCTACTACCGGCTAACTAAACCCTGGTGTTGAGGTGTAGGAGCCAGCTACTACCGGCTAACTAAACCCTGGTGTTGAGGTGTAGGAGCCAGCTACTACCGGCTAACTAAACCCTGGTGTTGAGGTGTACGAGCCAGCTACTACCGGCTAACTAAACCCTGGTGTTGAGGTGTACGAGCCAGCTACTACCGGCTAACTAAACCCTGGTGTTGAGGTGTACCAGCTACTACCGGATAACTAAACCCTGGTGTTGAGGTGTAGGAGCCAGCTACTACCGGATAACTAAACCCTGGTGTTGAGGTGTACCAGCTACTACCGGATAACTAAACCCTGGTGTTGAGGTGTAGGAGCCAGCTACTACCGGATAACTAAACCCTGGTGTTGAGGTGTACCAGCTACTACCGGCTAACTAAACCCTGGTGTTGAGGTATAGGAGCCAGCTACTACCGGCTAACTAAACCCTGGTGTTGAGGTGTAGGAGCCAGCTACTACCGGCTAACTAAACCCTGGTGTTGAGGTGTAGGAGCCAGCTACTACCGGCTAACTAAACCCTGGTGTTGAGGTGTAGGAGCCAGCTACTACCGGCTAACTAAACCCTAGTGTTGAGGTGTACCAGCTACTACCGGCTAACTAAACCCTGGTGTTGAGGTGTAGGAGCCAGCTACTACCGGCTAACTAAACCCTGGTGTTGAGGTGTAGGAGCCAGCTACTACCGGCTAACTAAACCCTGGCGTTGAGGTGTAGGAGCCAGCTACTACCGGCTAACTAAACCCTGGTGTTGAGGTGTACCAGCTACTACCGACTAACTAAACCCTGGTGTTGAGGTATACCAGCTAATACCGACTAACTAAACCCTGGTGTTGAGGTGTACCAGCTACTACCGGCTAACTAAACCCTGGTGTTGAGATGTAGGAGCCAGCTACTACCGGCCAACTAAACCCTGGTGTTGAGGTGTACCAGCTACTACCGGCTAACTAAACCCTGGTGTTGAGGTGTAGGAGCCAGCTACTACCGGCTAACTAAACCCTGGCGTTGAGGTGTAGGAGCCAGCTACTACCGGCTAACTAAACCCTGGCGTTGAGGTGTAGGAGCCAGCTACTACCGGCTAACTAAACCCTGGCGTTGAGGTGTAGGAGCCAGCTACTACCGGCTAACTAAACCCTGGCGTTGAGGTGTAGGAGCCAGCTACTACCGGCTAACTAAACCCTGGCGTTGAGGTGTAGGAGCCAGCTACTACCGGCTAACTAAACCCTGGCGTTGAGGTGTAGGAGCCAGCTACTACCGGCTAACTAAACCCTGGCGTTGAGGTGTAGGAGCCAGCTACTACCGGCTAACTAAACCCTGGCGTTGAGGTGTAGGAGCCAGCTACTACCGGCTAACTAAACCCTGGTGTTGAGGTGTACCAGCTACTACCGACTAACTAAACCCTGGTGTTGAGGTATACCAGCTAATACCGACTAACTAAACCCTGGTGTTGAGGTGTACCAGCTACTACCGGCTAACTAAACCCTGGTGTTGAGATGTAGGAGCCAGCTACTACCGGCCAACTAAACCCTGGTGTTGAGGTGTACCAGCTACTACCGGCTAACTAAACCCTGGCGTTGAGGTGTAGGAGCCAGCTACTACCGGCTAACTAAACCCTGGCGTTGAGGTGTAGGAGCCAGCTACTACCGGCTAACTAAACCCTGGCGTTGAGGTGTAGGAGCCAGCTACTACCGGCTAACTAAACCCTGGCGTTGAGGTGTAGGAGCCAGCTACTACCGGCTAACTAAACCCTGGCGTTGAGGTGTAGGAGCCAGCTACTACCGGCTAACTAAACCCTGGCGTTGAGGTGTAGGAGCCAGCTACTACCGGCTAACTAAACCCTGGCGTTGAGGTGTAGGAGCCAGCTACTACCGGCTAACTAAACCCTGGCGTTGAGGTGTAGGAGCCAGCTACTACCGGCTAACTAAACCCTGGCGTTGAGGTGTAGGAGCCAGCTACTACCGGCTAACTAAACCCTGGTGTTGAGGTGTAGGAGCCAGCTACTACCGGCTAACTAAACCCTGGCGTTGAGGTGTAGGAGCCAGCTACTACCGGCTAACTAAACCCTGGCGTTGAGGTGTAGGAGCCAGCTACTACCGGCTAACTAAACCCTGGCGTTGAGGTGTAGGAGCCAGCTACTACCGGCTAACTAAACCCTGGCGTTGAGGTGTAGGAGCCAGCTACTACCGGCTAACTAAACCCTGGCGTTGAGGTGTAGGAGCCAGCTACTACCGGCTAACTAAACCCTGGTGTTGAGGTGTAGGAGCCAGCTACTACCGGCTAACTAAACCCTGGTGTTGAGGTGTAGGAGCCAGCTACTACCGGCTAACTAAACCCTGGTGTTGAGGTGTAGGAGCCAGCTACTACCGGCTAACTAAACCCTGGTGTTGAGGTGTAGGAGCCAGCTACTACCGGCTAACTAAACCCTGGTGTTGAGGTGTAGGAGCCAGCTACTACCGGCTAACTAAACCCTGGTGTTGAGGTGTAGGAGCCAGCTACTACCGGCTAACTAAACCCTGGTGTTGAGGTGTAGGAGCCAACTACTACCGGCTAACTAAACCCTGGCGTTGAGGTGTAGGAGCCAGCTACTACCGGCTAACTAAACCCTGGTGTTGAGGTGTACCAGCTACTACCGACTAACTAAACCCTGGTGTTGAGGTATACCAGCTACTACCGTCTAACTAAACCCTGGTGTTGAGGTATACCAGCTACTACCGGCTAACTAAACCCTGGTGTTGAGGTGTAGGAGCCAGCTACTACCGGTCAACTAAACCCTGGTGTTGAGGTGTAGCAGCCAGCTACTACCGGCTAACTAAACCCTGGTGTTGAGGTGTAGCAGCCAGCTACTACCGGCTAACTAAACCCTGGTGTTGAGGTGTAGCAGCCAGCTACTACCGGCTAACTAAACCCTGGAGTTGAGGTGTAGGAGCCAGCTACTACCGGCTAACTAAACCCTGGTGTTGAGGTGTAGGAGCCAGCTACTACCGGCTAACTAAACCCTGGTGTTGAGGTGTAGGAGCCAGCTACTACCGGCTAACTAAACCCTGGTGTTGAGGTGTACCAGCTAACTAAACCCTGGTGTTGAGGTGTAGGAGCCAGCTACTACCGGCTAACTAAACCCTGGTGTTGAGGTGTAGGAGCCAGCTACTACCGGCTAACTAAACCCTGGTGTTGAGGTGTAGGAGCCAGCTACTACCGGCTAACTAAACCCTGGTGTTGAGGTGTAGGAGCCAGCTACTACCGGCTAACTAAACCCTGGTGTTGAGGTGTAGGAGCCAGCTACTACCGGCTAACTAAACCCTGGTGTTGAGGTGTAGGAGCCAGCTACTACCGGCTAACTAAACCCTGGTGTTGAGGTGTAGGAGCCAGCTACTACCGGCTAACTAAACCCTGGTGTTGAGGTGTAGGAGCCAGCTACTACCGGCTAACTAAACCCTGGTGTTGAGGTGTAGGAGCCAGCTACTACCGGCTAACTAAACCCTGGTGTTGAGGTGTAGGAGCCAGCTACTACCGGCTAACTAAACCCTGGTGTTGAGGTGTAGGAGCCAGCTACTACCGGCTAACTAAACCCTGGTGTTGAGGTGTAGGAGCCAGCTACTACCGGCTAACTAAACCCTGGCGTTGAGGTGTAGGAGCCAGCTACTACCGGCTAACTAAACCCTGGCGTTGAGGTGTAGGAGCCAGCTACTACCGGCTAACTAAACCCTGGCGTTGAGGTGTAGGAGCCAGCTACTACCGGCTAACTAAACCCTGGCGTTGAGGTGTAGGAGCCAGCTACTACCGGCTAACTAAACCCTGGCGTTGAGGTGTAGGAGCCAGCTACTACCGGCTAACTAAACCCTGGCGTTGAGGTGTAGGAGCCAGCTACTACCGGCTAACTAAACCCTGGCGTTGAGGTGTAGGAGCCAGCTACTACCGGCTAACTAAACCCTGGCGTTGAGGTGTAGGAGCCAGCTACTACCGGCTAACTAAACCCTGGCGTTGAGGTGTAGGAGCCAGCTACTACCGGCTAACTAAACCCTGGCGTTGAGGTGTAGGAGCCAGCTACTACCGGCTAACTAAACCCTGGCGTTGAGGTGTAGGAGCCAGCTACTACCGGCTAACTAAACCCTGGCGTTGAGGTGTAGGAGCCAGCTACTACCGGCTAACTAAACCCTGGTGTTGAGGTGTAGGAGCCAGCTACTACCGGCTAACTAAACCCTGGTGTTGAGGTGTAGGAGCCAGCTACTACCGGCTAACTAAACCCTGGTGTTGAGGTGTAGGAGCCAGCTACTACCGGCTAACTAAACCCTGGTGTTGAGGTGTAGGAGCCAGCTACTACCGGCTAACTAAACCCTGGTGTTGAGGTGTAGGAGCCAGCTACTACCGGCTAACTAAACCCTGGTGTTGAGGTGTAGGAGCCAACTACTACCGGCTAACTAAACCCTGGCGTTGAGGTGTAGGAGCCAGCTACTACCGGCTAACTAAACCCTGGTGTTGAGGTGTACCAGCTACTACCGACTAACTAAACCCTGGTGTTGAGGTATACCAGCTACTACCGTCTAACTAAACCCTGGTGTTGAGGTATACCAGCTACTACCGGCTAACTAAACCCTGGTGTTGAGGTGTAGGAGCCAGCTACTACCGGTCAACTAAACCCTGGTGTTGAGGTGTAGCAGCCAGCTACTACCGGCTAACTAAACCCTGGTGTTGAGGTGTAGCAGCCAGCTACTACCGGCTAACTAAACCCTGGTGTTGAGGTGTAGCAGCCAGCTACTACCGGCTAACTAAACCCTGGAGTTGAGGTGTAGGAGCCAGCTACTACCGGCTAACTAAACCCTGGTGTTGAGGTGTAGGAGCCAGCTACTACCGGCTAACTAAACCCTGGTGTTGAGGTGTAGGAGCCAGCTACTACCGGCTAACTAAACCCTGGTATTGAGGTGTAGGAGCCAGCTACTACCGGCTAACTAAACCCTGGTGTTGAGGTGTACCAGCTAACTAAACCCTGGTGTTGAGGTGTACCAGCTACTACCGGCTAACTAAACCCTGGTGTTGAGGTGTAGGAGCCAGCTACTACCGGCTAACTAAACCCTGGTGTTGAGGTGTAGGAGCCAGCTACTACCGGCTAACTAAACCCTGGTGTTGAGGTGTAGGAGCCAGCTACTACCGGCTAACTAAACCCTGGTGTTGAGGTATACCAGCTACTACCGTCTAACTAAACCCTGGTGTTGAGGTATACCAGCTACTACCGGCTAACTAAACCCTGGTGTTGAGGTGTAGGAGCCAGCTACTACCGGTCAACTAAACCCTGGTGTTGAGGTGTAGCAGCCAGCTACTACCGGCTAACTAAACCCTGGTGTTGAGGTGTAGCAGCCAGCTACTACCGGCTAACTAAACCCTGGTGTTGAGGTGTAGCAGCCAGCTACTACCGGCTAACTAAACCCTGGAGTTGAGGTGTAGGAGCCAGCTACTACCGGCTAACTAAACCCTGGTGTTGAGGTGTAGGAGCCAGCTACTACCGGCTAACTAAACCCTGGTGTTGAGGTGTAGGAGCCAGCTACTACCGGCTAACTAAACCCTGGTGTTGAGGTGTACCAGCTAACTAAACCCTGGTGTTGAGGTGTACCAGCTACTACCGGCTAACTAAACCCTGGTGTTGAGGTGTAGGAGCCAGCTACTACCGGCTAACTAAACCCTGGTGTTGAGGTGTAGGAGCCAGCTACTACCGGCTAACTAAACCCTGGTGTTGAGGTGTAGGAGCCAGCTACTACCGGCTAACTAAACCCTGGTGTTGAGGTGTAGGAGCCAGCTACTACCGGCTAACTAAACCCTGGTGTTGAGGTGTAGGAGCCAGCTACTACCGGCTAACTAAACCCTGGTGTTGAGGTGTAGGAGCCAGCTACTACCGGCTAACTAAACCCTGGTGTTGAGGTGTAGGAGCCAGCTACTACCGGCTAACTAAACCCTGGTGTTGAGGTGTAGGAGCCAGCTACTACCGGCTAACTAAACCCTGGTGTTGAGGTGTAGGAGCCAGCTACTACCGGCTAACTAAACCCTGGTGTTGAGGTGTAGGAGCCAGCTACTACCGGCTAACTAAACCCTGGTGTTGAGGTGTAGGAGCCAGCTACTACCGGCTAACTAAACCCTGGTGTTGAGGTGTAGGAGCCAGCTACTACCGGCTAACTAAACCCTGGTGTTGAGGTGTAGGAGCCAGCTACTACCGGCTAACTAAACCCTGGTGTTGAGGTGTAGGAGCCAGCTACTACCGGCTAACTAAACCCTGGTGTTGAGGTGTAGGAGCCAGCTACTACCGGCTAACTAAACCCTGGTGTTGAGGTGTAGGAGCCAGCTACTACCGGCTAACTAAACCCTGGTGTTGAGGTGTAGGAGCCAGCTACTACCGGCTAACTAAACCCTGGCGTTGAGGTGTAGGAGCCAGCTACTACCGGCTAACTAAACCCTGGCGTTGAGGTGTAGGAGCCAGCTACTACCGGCTAACTAAACCCTGGCGTTGAGGTGTAGGAGCCAGCTACTACCGGCTAACTAAACCCTGGCGTTGAGGTGTAGGAGCCAGCTACTACCGGCTAACTAAACCCTGGCGTTGAGGTGTAGGAGCCAGCTACTACCGGCTAACTAAACCCTGGCGTTGAGGTGTAGGAGCCAGCTACTACCGGCTAACTAAACCCTGGCGTTGAGGTGTAGGAGCCAGCTACTACCGGCTAACTAAACCCTGGCGTTGAGGTGTTGGAGCCAGCTACTACCGGCTAACTAAACCCTGGTGTTGAGGTGTAGGAGCCAGCTACTACCGGCTAACTAAACCCTGGTGTTGAGGTGTAGGAGCCAGCTACTACCGGCTAACTAAACCCTGGTGTTGAGGTGTAGGAGCCAGCTACTACCGGCTAACTAAACCCTGGTGTTGAGGTGTAGGAGCCAGCTACTACCGGCTAACTAAACCCTGGTGTTGAGGTGTAGGAGCCAGCTACTACCGGCTAACTAAACCCTGGTGTTGAGGTGTAGGAGCCAACTACTACCGGCTAACTAAACCCTGGCGTTGAGGTGTAGGAGCCAGCTACTACCGGCTAACTAAACCCTGGTGTTGAGGTGTACCAGCTACTACCGACTAACTAAACCCTGGTGTTGAGGTATACCAGCTACTACCGTCTAACTAAACCCTGGTGTTGAGGTATACCAGCTACTACCGGCTAACTAAACCCTGGTGTTGAGGTGTAGGAGCCAGCTACTACCGGTCAACTAAACCCTGGTGTTGAGGTGTAGCAGCCAGCTACTACCGGCTAACTAAACCCTGGTGTTGAGGTGTAGCAGCCAGCTACTACCGGCTAACTAAACCCTGGTGTTGAGGTGTAGCAGCCAGCTACTACCGGCTAACTAAACCCTGGAGTTGAGGTGTAGGAGCCAGCTACTACCGGCTAACTAAACCCTGGTGTTGAGGTGTAGGAGCCAGCTACTACCGGCTAACTAAACCCTGGTGTTGAGGTGTAGGAGCCAGCTACTACCGGCTAACTAAACCCTGGTATTGAGGTGTAGGAGCCAGCTACTACCGGCTAACTAAACCCTGGTGTTGAGGTGTACCAGCTAACTAAACCCTGGTGTTGAGGTGTACCAGCTACTACCGGCTAACTAAACCCTGGTGTTGAGGTGTAGGAGCCAGCTACTACCGGCTAACTAAACCCTGGTGTTGAGGTGTAGGAGCCAGCTACTACCGGCTAACTAAACCCTGGTGTTGAGGTGTAGGAGCCAGCTACTACCGGCTAACTAAACCCTGGTGTTGAGGTGTAGGAGCCAGCTACTACCGGCTAACTAAACCCTGGTGTTGAGGTGTAGGAGCCAGCTACTACCGGCTAACTAAACCCTGGTGTTGAGGTGTAGGAGCCAGCTACTACCGGCTAACTAAACCCTGGTGTTGAGGTGTAGGAGCCAGCTACTACCGGCTAACTAAACCCTGGTGTTGAGGTGTAGGAGCCAGCTACTACCGGCTAACTAAACCCTGGTGTTGAGGTGTAGGAGCCAGCTACTACCGGCTAACTAAACCCTGGTGTTGAGGTGTAGGAGCCAGCTACTACCGGCTAACTAAACCCTGGTGTTGAGGTGTAGGAGCCAGCTACTACCGGCTAACTAAACCCTGGTGTTGAGGTGTAGGAGCCAGCTACTACCGGCTAACTAAACCCTGGTGTTGAGGTGTAGGAGCCAGCTACTACCGGCTAACTAAACCCTGGTGTTGAGGTGTAGGAGCCAGCTACTACCGGCTAACTAAACCCTGGTGTTGAGGTGTAGGAGCCAGCTACTACCGGCTAACTAAACCCTGGCGTTGAGGTGTAGGAGCCAGCTACTACCGGCTAACTAAACCCTGGTGTTGAGGTGTAGAAGCCAGCTACTACCGGCTAACTAAACCCTGGTGTTGAGGTGTAGAAGCCAGCTACTACCGGCTAACTAAACCCTGGTGTTGAGGTGTACCAGCTACTACCGGCTAACTAAACCCTGGTGTTGAGGTGTACCAGCTACTACCGGCTAACTAAACCCTGGTGTTGAGGTGTACCAGCTACTACCGGCCAACTAAACCCTGGTGTTGAGGTGTACCTGCGTAGGAGGTTCCTCCAGAACCCCAGGGGTCAGGAGCAGGGTTGGTTCCCCAGGGATCACTGCTCTTCATGGGGGGAACAGAGGAGGACGGGGGCCCCCAGGGGTCTACTGGAGCCACTGGCGTTGGGGCTGCACCTGGACACACAGACACAACATGAGTCCCACCCCAGTAGACAGATGACAAATCATTCCTGCTTTCTGTCACAATGCTGTTCCCTCGTTTTCAGATCACTACTGTTCTGGACGACTAACATCTCTCTCCCCCCCCCCCCCCCCTCTCTCTCTCTCTCTGTCCCCCCCCCCCTCAGTCCCCCCCTCTCTCTCTCAGTCCCCCCCTCTCTCTCTCTCTGTCCCCCCCTCTCTGTCCTCCCCCCTCTCCCCCCCTCTCTCTCCATCCCCCCCTTCTCTCTCTCTCCGACCCCCTCTCTCTCCGTCCCCCTCTCCGTCCTCCCCCCCTCTCTCCCTCCCCCCTCAGTCCCCCCCTCTCTCTTTCTCCACCCCTCCTCTCCATTCTCCCCCCTCAGTCCCCCCTTCTCTCTTTCTCAGCCCCCCCTCTCTCTCTCTCTGTCCCCCCCTCTCTGTCCTCCCCCCTCTCCCCCCCTCTCTCTCCATCCCCCCCTTCTCTCTCTCTCCGACCCCCTCTCTCTCCGTCCCCCTCTCCGTCCTCCCCCCCTCTCTCCCTCCCCCCTCAGTCCCCCCCTCTCTCTTTCTCCACCCCTCCTCTCCATTCTCCCCCCTCAGTCCCCCCTTCTCTCTTTCTCAGCCCCCCCCCCCCTCCATCCTCCCCCCTCTCTCTCCGGCATCCCCCCCCCCCTCCCCTCTCTCTCAGTCCCCCCCTCTCTCTCCGCCCTCCCCCTCCTCTCTCTCCACCCTCCCCATCTCTCCACCCCCCGCCTCTCCCCCCCTCCTCTCCCCCCAGTCTCTTTCCAACCCCCGCCTCTCACCAGTCTCCCCACCCCCCGCCTCTCCCCCCAACCCCCGTCTCTCTCCACCCCCGCCTCTCTCTACACCCCCCGCCTCTCCCCGCCTCTCTCCACCCCCCGTCTCTCTCTACACCGTCTCTCTCTACACCCCCCGCCTCTCACCCAGTCTCTCTCTACACCCCCCGCCTCTCCCCCCGCCTCACTCTCTACACCCCCCGCCTCGCTCTCTACACCCCCCGTCTCTCTCCACCCCCCCGCCTCTCCCCCCGCCTCTCTCTACACCCCCCGCCTCGCTCTCTACACCCCCCGACTCTCCCCCCCGTCTCTCCACCCCCCGCCTCACCCCCCGTCTCTCCACCCCCCCCCCCCTCTCTCTCTACACCCCCCCCGTCTCTCCACCCCCCCCCTCTCTCTCTACACCCCCCGCCTCACCCCCCGTCTCTCTCTCTCTCCCCCCTCTCAGTAGATATGTCAGGACCAGTATAGCAGCATTCCTGCTGAACAAAGAGCCACTGTTCTGACAACTGCAGGTGTAGAGGAGACAAAGACAGTCCCTGTCCTTCCACACTGGTCCCTGTCCCCTTCCACACCGACAAACCCACTGGTCCCTGTCCCCTTCCACACTGACAAACCCACTGGTCCCTGTCCCCTTCCACACTGACAAACCCACTGTTCTGACAACTGCAGGTGTAGAGGAGACAAAGACAGTCCCTGTCCTTCCACACTGGTCCCTGTCCCCTTCCACACCGACAAACCCACTGGTCCCTGTCCTTCCACACTGACAAACCCACTGGTCCCTGTCCCCCACTGGTCCCTGTCACCCACTGGTCCCTGTCCTTCCACACTGACAAACCCACTGGTCCCTGTCCTTCCACACTGGTCCCTGTCCCCTTCCACACTGACAAACCCACTGGTCCCTGTCCTTCCACACTGGTCCCTGTCCCCTTCCACACTGACAAACCCACTGGTCCCTGTCCCCTTCCACACTGACAAACCCACTGGTCCCCATCCCCTTCCCCCCACTGGTCCCTGTCCCCTTCCACACTGACAAACCCACTGGTCCCTGTCCCCCACTGGTCCGTCCCCTTCCACACCGACAAACCCACTGGTCCCCGTCCCCTTCCCCCCACTGGTCCCTGTCCCCTTCCACACTGACAAACCCACTGGTCCCTGTCCCCCACTGGTCCCTGTCACCCACTGGTCCCCGGTCCCCTTCCCCCACTGGTCCCCGGTTCCCCTTTCCCCACTGGTCCCTGTCCCCCACTGGTCCCCTTCCCCCCCTTGTCCCCTTTCCCCACTGGTCCCTGTCCCCCACTGGTCCCCTTCCCCCCCTTGTCCCCTTCCCCCACTGGTCCCTGTCCCCCACTGGTCCCTTGCCCCTTCCCCCACTGGTCCCTGTCCCCTTCCACACTGACAAACCCACTGGTCCCTGTCCCCCACTGGTCCCTGTCCCCCACTGGTCCCTGTCCCCTTCCACACTGACAAACCCACAGGTCCCTGTCACCCACTGGTCCCCGGTCCCCTTCCCCCCCTTCCCCCACTGGTCCCTGTCCCCTTCCCCCACTGGTCCCTGTCCCCCACTGGTCCCTGTCCCCTTCCCCCCACTGGTCCCTGTCCCCTTCCACACTGACAAACCCACTGGTCCCTGTCCCCCACTGGTCCCTGTCACCCACTGGTCCTCGGTCCCCTTCCCCCACTGGTCCCTGTCCCCTTCCCCCACTGGTCCCTGTCCCCTTCCCCCACTGGTCCCTGTACCCCACTGGTCCCTGTACCCCACTGGTCCCTGTCCCCTTCCCCACTGATAAACCCACTGGTCCCTGTCCCCTTCCCCACTGATAAACCCACTGGTCCCTGTCCCCTTCCCCCACTGGTCCCTGTCCCCCACTGGTCCCTGTCCCCCACTGGTCCCTGTCCCCCACTGGTCCCTGTCCCCCACTGGTCCCTGTCCCCCACTGGTCCCTGTCCCGGGTTCATTTGGGAACAGCTCGTCCCCCTAATCTGGATTATCATACTGTTGTATTGTGCCAGGGACTCCCAGTGGTTCATTTGGGAACAGCTCATCCCCATAATCTGGATTATCATACTGTTGTATTGTGCCAGGGACTCCCAGTGGTTCATTTGGGAACAGCTTGTCCCCCTAATCTGGATTATCATACTGTTGTATTGTGCCAGGGACTCCCAGTGGTTCATTTGGGAACAGCTCATCCCCCTAATCTGGATTATCATACTGTTGTATTGTGCCAGGGACTCCCAGTGGTTCATTTGGGAACAGCTCGTCCCCCTAATCTGGATTATCATACTGTTGTATTGTGCCAGGGACTCCCAGTGGTTCATTTGGGAACAGCTCGTCCCCCTAATCTGGATTATCATACTGTTGTATTGTGCCAGGGACTCCCAGTGGTTCATTTGGGAACAGCTCGTCCCCCTAATCTGGATTATCATACTGTTGTATTGTGCCAGGGACTCCCAGTGGTTCATTTGGGAACAGCTCATCCCCAGCTCATCCCCCTCATCCCCCTAATCTGTATTGTGCCAGGGACTCCCAGTGGTTCATTTGGGAACAGCGGGTACCCCTAATCTGGATTATCAGCTGTTGTTAAACATGATATCAACATGATATCAAAAAGACGATTCTCTTCCTAATTAGTGATGCAGTGAATTCTACTAGATGAAAACACCCAAAATGAGTTTTACATCATGGCATTTAAAAGCACTCCATTATGTTCATTTAACATACCTTAAAACATTATATTTACTCATTACCAAAATACCTGCCATTTAGAGCACAAGTACGGGTATTCAGACACGGTGTGTGTGTGTGTGTGTGTGTGTGTGTGTGTGTGTGTGTGTGTACCGTAGGCCTGCCAGGGGTCTGGTGCGGCGGCAGCGCCTCCTCTCGCCCCCCAGGGGTCGGCCGTATCCGATTCTGGAACATCCATCAGATCCAACAGAGAGGACTGGGCCTGCTGGGAGGAGAGAGAGAGAGAGAGATGACCACCCATTAGATCCTAACAGAGAGGACTGGGCCTGCTGGGAGGAGAGAGAGAGAGATGACCACCCATTAGATCCTAACAGAGAGGACTGGGCCTGTTGGGAGGAGAGAGAGAGAGAGAGATGACCACCCATTAGATCCTAACAGAGAGGACTGGGCCTGTTGGGAGGAGAGAGAGAGAGAGAGAGAGAGATGACCACCCATTAGATCCTAACAGAGAGGACTGGGCCTGCTGAGAGGAGAGAGAGAGATGACAACACATTAGATCCTAACAGAGAGGACTGGGCCTGCTGGGAGGAGAGAGAGAGAGATGACCACTCATTAGATCCCAACAGAGAGGACTGGGCCTGCTGGGAGGAGAGAGAGAGAGATGACCACCCATTAGATCCTAACAGAGAGGACTGGGCCTGCTGGGAGGAGAGAGAGAGAGAGAGAGATGACCACCCATTAGATCCTAACAGAGAGGACTGGGCCTGTTGGGAGGAGAGAGAGAGAGAGCGATGACCACCCTTTAGATCCTAACAGAGAGGACTGGGCCTGCTGGGAGGAGAGAGAGAGAGAGAGAGAGAGATGACCACCCATTAGACACTAACAGAGAGGACTGGGCCTGCTGGGAGGAGAGAGAGAGAGATGACCACCCATTAGATACTAACAGAGAGGACTGGGCCTGTTGGGAGGAGAGAGAGAGAGAGAGATGACCACCCATTAGATCCTAACAGAGAGGACTGGGCCTGCTGGGAGGAGAGAGAGAGAGAGAGATGACCACCCATTAGATCCTAACAGAGGACTGGGCCTGCTGAGAGGAGAGAGAGAGATGACAACCCATTAGATCCTAACAGAGAGGACTGGGCCTGCTGGGAGGAGAGAGAGAGAGATGACCACCCATTAGATACTAACAGAGAGGACTGGGCCTGTTGGGAGGAGAGAGAGAGAGAGAGATGACCACCGATTAGATCCTAACAGAGAGGACTGGGCCTGCTGGGAGGAGAGAGAGAGAGAGATGACCACCCATTAGATCCTAACAGAGAGGACTGGGCCTGCTGGGAGGAGAGAGAGAGAGAGAGATGACCACCCATTAGATCCTAACAGAGAGGACTGGGCCTGTTGAGAGGAGAGAGAGAGAGAGATGACCACCCATTAGATCCTAACAGAGAGGACTGGGCCTGTTGGGAGGAGAGAGAGAGAGAGAGATGACCACCCATTAGATCCTAACAGAGAGGACTGGGCCTGCTGGGAGGAGAGAGAGAGAGAGAGATGACCACCCATTAGATGCTAACAGAGAGGACTGGGCCTGCTGGGAGGAGAGAGAGAGAGAGAGATGACCACCCATTAGATCCTAACAGAGGACTGGGCCTGCTGGGAGGAGAGAGAGAGAGAGAGATGACCACCCATTAGATCCTAACAGAGAGGACTGGGCCTGTTGAGAGGAGAGAGAGAGAGAGATGACCACCCATTAGATCCTAACAGAGAGGACTGGGCCTGCTGGGAGGAGAGAGAGAGAGAGATGACCACCCATTAGATACTAACAGAGAGGACTGGGCCTGTTGGGAGGAGAGAGAGAGAGAGAGATGACCACCCTTTAGATCCTAACAGAGAGGACTGGGCCTGCTGGGAGGAGAGAGAGAGAGAGAGAGATGACCACCCATTAGATCCTAACAGAGAGGACTGGGCCTGTTGGGAGGAGAGAGAGAGAGATGACCACCCATTAGATCCTAACAGAGAGGACTGGGCCTGCTGGGAGGAGAGAGAGAGAGATGACCACCCATTAGATCCTAACAGAGGACTGGGCCTGCTGGGAGGAGAGAGAGAGAGATGACCATCCATTAGATCCTAACAGAGAGGACTGGGCCTGCTGGGAGGAGAGAGAGAGAGATGACCACCCATTAGATCCTAACAGAGGACTGGGCCTGCTGGGAGGAGAGAGAGAGAGATGACCACCCATTAGATCCTAACAGAGGACTGGGCCTGCTGGGAGGAGAGAGAGAGAGAGAGATGACCACCCATTAGATCCTAACAGAGAGGACTGGGCCTGTTGGGAGGAGAGAGAGAGATGACCACCCTTTAGATCCTAACAGAGAGGACTGGGCCTGCTGGGAGGAGAGAGAGAGAGAGAGAGAGAGATGACCACCCATTAGATCCTAACAGAGAGGACTGGGCCTGCTGGGAGGAGAGAGAGAGAGAGAGATGACCACCCATTAGATCCTAACAGAGAGGACTGGGCCTGTTGGGAGGAGAGAGAGAGATGACCACCCATTAGATCCTAACAGAGAGGACTGGGCCTGCTGGGAGGAGAGAGAGAGAGAGAGATGACCACCCATTAGATCCTAACAGAGAGGACTGGGCCTGCTGGGAGGAGAGAGAGAGAGAGAGATGACCACCCATTAGATCCTAACAGAGAGGACTGGGCCTGCTGGGAGGAGAGAGAGAGAGATGACCACCCATTAGATCCTAACAGAGAGGACTGGGCCTGCTGGGAGGAGAGAGAGAGAGAGAGATGACCACTCATTAGATCCTAACAGAGAGGACTGGGCCTGTTGGGAGGAGAGAGAGAGAGATGACCACCCATTAGATCCTAACAGAGAGGACTGGGCCTGTTGGGAGGAGAGAGAGAGAGATGACCACCCATTAGATCCCAACAGAGAGGACTGAGCCTGTTGAGAGGAGAGAGAGAGAGAGATGACCACCCATTAGATCCTAACAGAGAGGACTGGGCCTGCTGGGAGGAGAGAGAGAGAGATGACCACCCATTAGATCCTAACAGAGAGGACTGGGCCTGCTGGGAGGAGAGAGAGAGAGAGAGATGACCACCCATTAGATCCTAACAGAGGACTGGGCCTGCTGGGAGGAGAGAGAGAGAGAGATGACCACCCATTAGATCCTAACAGAGAGGACTGGGCCTGCTGGGAGGAGAGAGAGAGAGAGAGATGACCACCCATTAGATCCTAACAGAGAGGACTGGGCCTGCTGGGAGGAGAGAGAGAGAGAGAGATGACCACCCATTAGATCCTAACAGAGAGGACTGGGCCTGCTGGGAGGAGAGAGAGAGAGAGAGATGACCACCCATTAGATCCTAACAGAGAGGACTGGGCCTGTTGGGAGGAGAGAGAGAGAGAGAGATGACCACTCATTAGATCCTAACAGAGAGGACTGGGCCTGCTGGGAGGAGAGAGAGATGACCACCCATTAGATCCCAACAGAGAGGACTGGGCCTGTTGGGAGGAGAGAGAGAGAGATGACCACCCATTAGATCCCAACAGAGAGGACTGGGCCTGTTGGGAGGAGAGAGAGAGAGATGACCACCCATTAGATCCCAACAGAGAGGACTGGGCCTGTTGAGAGGAGAGAGAGAGAGATGACCACCCATTAGATCCTAACAGAGAGGACTGGGCCTGCTGGGAGGAGAGAGAGAGAGATGACCACCCATTAGATCCTAACAGAGAGGACTGGGCCTGCTGGGAGGAGAGAGAGAGAGATGACCACCCATTAGATCCTAACAGAGAGGACTGGGCCTGCTGGGAGGAGAGAGAGAGAGAGATGACCACCCATTAGATCCTAACAGAGAGGACTGGGCCTGCTGGGAGGAGAGAGAGAGAGAGAGATGACCACCCATTAGATCCTATGAGGGGTCAATCAGTCAGCCAGGCAGCAGTCTCATGAGGGGTCAATCAGCCAGCAGTCTCATGAGGGGTCAATCAGTCAGCAGTCTCATGAGGGGTCAATCAGTCAGCAGTCTCATGAGGGGTCAATCAGTCAGCCCAGCAGCAGTCTCATGAGGGGTCAATCAGTCAGCAGTCTCATGAGGGGTCAATCAGTCAGCCCAGCAGCAGTCTCATGAGGGGTCAATCAGTCAGCCCAGCAGCAGTCTCATGAGGGGTCAATCAGTCAGCCAAGCAGCAGTCTCATGAGGGGTCAATCAGTCAGCCCGGCAGCAGTCTCATGAGGGGTCAATCAGTCAGCCCAGCAGCAGTCTCATGAGGGGTCAATCAGTCAGCCCGGCAGCAGTCTCATGAGGGGTCAATCAGTCAGCCAAGCAGCAGTCTCATGAGGGGTCAATCAGTCAGCAGTCTCATGAGGGGTCAATCAGTCAGACCGGCAGCAGTCTCATGAGGGGTCAATCAGTCAGCAGTCTCATGAGGGGTCAATCAGTCAGCCAGGCAGCAGTCTCATGAGGGGTCAATCAGTCAGCCCGGCAGCAGTCTCATGAGGGGTCAATCAGTCAGCCAGGCAGCAGTCTCATGAGGGGTCAATCAGTCAGCCCAGCAGCAGTCTCATGAGGGGTCAATCAGTCAGCCAGGCAGCAGTCTCATGAGGGGTCAATCAGTCAGCCAGGCAGCAGTCTCATGAGAGTCAATCAGCCAGCAGTCTCATGAGGGGTCAATCAGTCAGCCAGGCAGCAGTCTCATGAGGGGTTAATCAGTCAGACCGGCAGCAGTCTCATGAGGGGTCAATCATCAGCAGTCTCATGAGGGGTTAATCAGTCAGCCAGGCAGCAGTCTCATGAGAGTCAATCAGCCAGCAGTCTCATGAGGGGTTAATCAGTCAGACCGGCAGCAGTCTCATGAGGGGTCAATCATCAGCAGTCTCATGAGGGGTCAATCAGTCAGCCAGGCAGCAGTCTCATGAGGGGTCAATCAGTCAGCCCAGCAGCAGTCTCATGAGGGGTCAATCAGTCAGCCAGGCAGCAGTCTCATGAGAGTCAATCAGCCAGCAGTCTCATGAGGGGTCAATCAGTCAGCCAGGCAGCAGTCTCATGAGAGTCAATCAGCCAGCAGTCTCATGAGGGGTCAATCAGTCAGCCAGCCAGCAGTCTCATGAGGGGTCAATCAGTCAGACCGGCAGCAGTCTCATGAGGGGTCAATCAGTCAGCCAGGCAGCAGTCTCATGAGGGGTCAATCAGTCAGCCAGGCAGCAGTCTCATGAGGGGTCAATCAGTCAGCCAGGCAGCAGTCTCATGAGAGTCAATCAGCCAGCAGTCTCATGAGGGGTCAATCAGTCAGCCAGGCAGCAGTCTCATGAGGGGTCAATCAGTCAGCAGTCTCATGAGGGGTTAATCAGTCAGCCCAGCAGGAGTCTCATGAGGGGTCAATCATCAGCAGTCTCATGAGGGGTTAATCAGTCAGCCCAGCAGGAGTCTCATGAGGGGTCAATCAGTCAGACCAGCAGGAGTCTCATGAGGGCCAATCAGCTATGAGAAAAACAGACTACCAACCTACAGCCATAACATGGGAAACACTGAGATAGTTCTGTCTGTACCTCTCTCTTCTTCTTGGCTAGTTTTCCAGAGCCGGTATCACCGAGGGCTTTTCCTTTACGACTCTCCTCGAGTGCCATCTGGAGTCTCAGGTCATCTCCCCGACGCATCCTGTCCTCCTACACAGAGAGAGACAGGGACACACAGGGAGCGAGAGAGACAGAGACAGAGACACACAGAGACAGAGAGCTGTAATCGCAGCAGGGGGCAGCACTGAGCCGTCTCCTCAGAGATCCTCACTGAACTTCTGGAGAGAGTTTGCTGCACTGAAAGTAAAGGGGCTGAATAATTTTGCACGCCCAATTTTTCAGTTTTTGATTTGTTAAAAAAGTTTGAAATATCCAATAAATGTCGTTCCACTTCATGATTGTGTCCCGCTTGTTGTTGATTCTTCACAAAAAAATACAGTTTTATATCTTTATGTTTGAAGCCTGAAATGTGGCAAAAGGTCGCAAAGTTCAAGGGGGACGAATACTTTCGCAAGGCACTGTATGTGTCTGTATGTGTGTGTGTGTGTGTGTGTGTGTGTGTGTGTGTGTGTGTGTGTGTGTGTGTGTGTCTCTACCTGTTCAGCAGCCTCTCTGCTCATGGCCAGGGCTAGCTGCAGCTGTAGCTCCTCCTCTCCGCTGGTCTGGGGGCGGGCCTGCTCCAACTCTGAGCCTGGAACCGGAGACGTGGCTACACACACACACACACACCAGACACACAGACGTTAGACATGCCTCAGCAGAACGGACACTGTAGTACTAGACTAGAGAGATCAGACAGACGACATTATGACTGCTAAACTACACACACACACACACACCAGACATACACACACACCAGACACACACCAGACACACACACACCAGACACACACACAGACGTTAGACATGCCTCAGCAGAACGGACACTGTAGTACAAGACTAGAGAGATCAGACAGAAGACATTATGACTGCTAAACTACACACACACACACACCAGACATACACACACACCAGACACACACACAGACGTTAGACATGCCTCAGCAGAACGGACACTGTAGTACAAGACTAGAGAGATCAGACAGAAGACATTATGACTGCTAAACTACACACACACACACACCAGACATACACACACACCAGACACACACACAGACGTTAGACATGCCTCAGCAGAACGGACACTGTAGTACAAGACTAGAGAGATCAGACAGAAGACATTATGACTGCTAAACTACACACACACGCGAGCAGCTTCTATGAGACTGTGGCTGGAAACAGTGAGTGTGTTGTTTCCGTGGGAACAGAGGCGGGGGCGGGAGTAGACGACGACAGCATGGTCGGAGACTGATGACATCATACATTTTCTACTTTCGGTCTGCCTTGCTTTGCTGCCTCTCCCACTCTTCACCCCCCCCCTCCCCCTCTGAATGTCCCGTCTCCCCCTGCAGTACCCCTGACGGCCTTCCATTGGGGTTACTCAATGAACGGGGGCAGCACTGAGCCGTCTCCCCCTGCAGTACCCCGGACGGCCTTCCATTGGAGTTACTCAATGAACGGGGGCAGCACTGAGCCGTCTCCCCCTGCAGTACCCCGGACGGCCTTCCATTGGAGTTACTCAATGAAAGGGGGCAGCACTGAGCCGTCTCCCCCTGCAGTACCCCGGACGGCCTTCCATTGGAGTTACTCAATGAAAGGGGGCAGCACTGAGCCGTCTCCCCCTGCAGTACCCCGGACGGCCTTCCATTGGAGTTACTCAATGAAAGGGGGCAGCACTGAGCCGTCTCCCCCTGCAGTACCCCGGACGGCCTTCCATTGGAGTTACTCAATGAAAGGGGGCAGCACTGACCCGTCTCCCCCTGCAGTACCCCGGACGGCCTTCCATTGGTGTTACTCAATGAAAGGGGGCAGTACTGAGCCGTCTACCCCTGCAGTACCCCGGACGGCCTTCCATTGGAGTTACTCAATGAAAGGGGGCAGAATTGAACCGTCTCCCCCTGCAGTACCCCGGTCGGCCTTCCATTGGAGTTACTCAATGAAAGGGGGCAGCACTGAGCCGTCTCCCCCTGCAGTACCCCGGTCGGCCTTCCATTGGAGTTACTCAATGAAAGGGGGCAGCACTGAGCCGTCTCCCCCTGCAGTACCCCGGTCGGCCTTCCATTGGTGTTACTCAATGAAAGGGGGCAGCACTGAGCCGTCTCCCCCTGCAGTACCCCGGTCGGCCTTCCATTGGAGTTACTCAATGAAAGGGGGCAGCACTGAGCCGTCTCCCCCTGCAGTACCCCGGACGGCCTTCCATTGGAGTTACTCAATGAAAGGGGGCAGCACTGAGCCGTCTCCCCCTGCAGAACCCCGGTCGGCCTTCCATTGGGGTTACTTAATGAAAGGGGGCAGCACTGAGCCGTCTCCCCCTGCAGTACCCCGGACGGCCTTCCATTGGAGTTACTCAATGAAAGGGGGCAGCACTGAGCCGTCTCCCCCTGCAGAACCCCGGTCGGCCTTCCATTGGGGTTACTCAATGAAAGGGGGCAGCACTGAGCCGTCTCCCCCTGCAGAACCCCGGTCGGACTTCCATTGGGGTTACTCAATGAAAGGGGGCAGCACTGAGCCGTCCACATTCAGATGTCAATAAATCAGAATCATTCTGTTAAAAGTCCCCAAAGCGAACACATCCCAGTGTCGCTCGTCTTTTCAGTTCGCTGCAGCTAGCGACTGGAACGAGCTGCAACAAACACTCAAACTGGACAGTTTGATCTCAATCTCTCTTCATTCAAAGATTCAATCATGGACACTCTTACTGACAGTTGTTTCTGCTTTGTGTGATGTATTGTTGTCTCTACCTTCTTGTCCTTTGTGCTGTTGTCTATGACATCCTAACCCACTACATGTTCAGTCTGACTCCATCCTAACCCACTACATATTCAGTCAGACTCCATCCTAATCCACTACATATTCAGTCAGACTCCATCCTAACCCACTACATATTCAGTCAGACTCCATCCTAATCCACTACATGTTCAGTCAGACTCCATCCTAACCCACTACATATTCAGTCTGATTGAGACTCCATCCTAATCCACTACATGTTCAGTCAGACTCCATCCTAACCCACTACATATTCAGTCAGACTCCATCCTAACCCACTACATGTTCAGTCAGACTCCATCCTAACCCACTGCATATTCAGTCAGACTCCATCCTAACCCACTACATATTCAGACAGACTCCATCCTAACCCACTACATATTCAGTCTGATTCAGACTCCATCCTAACCCACTACATATTCAGTCTGATTGAGACTCCATCTAACCCACTACATATTCAGTCTGACT
Source organism: Oncorhynchus mykiss (assembly GCF_013265735.2). Classification (NCBI taxonomy): domain Eukaryota; kingdom Metazoa; phylum Chordata; class Actinopteri; order Salmoniformes; family Salmonidae; genus Oncorhynchus; species Oncorhynchus mykiss. Next base: position 95,203 of record NW_023493664.1, read on the forward strand.
CCATCCTAACCCACTACATATTCAGTCAGACTCCATCCTAACCCACTACATATTCAGTCTGATTGAGACTCCATCCTAACCCACTACATATTCAGTCAGACTCCATCCTAACCCACTACATATTCAGTCAGACTCCATCCTAACCCACTACATATTCAGTCAGACTCCATCCTAACCCACTATATATTCAGTCTGATTGAGACTCCATCCTAACCCACTACATATTCAGTCAGACTCCATCCTAACCCACTACATATTCAGTCAGACTCCATCCTAACCCACTACATATTCAGTCAGACTCCATCCTAACCCACTACATATTCAGTCAGACTCCATCCTAACCCACTACATATTCAGTCAGACTCCATCCTAACCCACTACATATTCAGACAGACTCCATCCTAACCCACTACATATTCAGTCAGACTCCATCCTAACCCACTACATATTCAGACAGACTCCATCCTAACCCACTACATATTCAGACAGACTCCATCCTAACCCACTACATATTCAGTCAGACTCCATCCTAAACCACTACATATTCAGTCAGACTCCATCCTAACCCACTACATGTTCAGTCTGACTCCATCTAACCCACTACATATTCAGTCAGACTCCATCCTAACCCACTACATATTCAGACAGACTCCATCCTAACCCACTACATATTCAGTCAGACTCCATCCTAACCCACTACATATTCAGACAGACTCCATCCTAACCCACTACATATTCAGTCAGACTCCATCCTAACCCACTACATATTCAGTCTGATTGAGACTCCATCCTAACCCACTACATATTCAGTCAGACTCCATCCTAACCCACTACATATTCAGACAGACTCCATCCTAACCCACTACATATTCAGTCAGACTCCATCCTAACCCACTACATATTCAGACAGACTCCATTCTAACCCACTACATATTCAGTCAGACTCCATCCTAACCCACTACATATTCAGACAGACTCCATCCTAACCCACTACATATTCAGTCAGACTCCATCCTAACCCACTACATATTCAGTCAGACTCCATCCTAACCCACTAACCCACTACATATTCAGTCAGACTCCATCCTAACCCACTACATATTCAGTCAGACTCCATCCTAACCCACTACATGTTCAGTCTGACTCCATCTAACCCACTACATATTCAGACAGACTCCATCCTAACCCACTACATATTCAGTCAGACTCCATCCTAACCCACTACATATTCAGTCAGACTCCATCCTAACCCACTACATATTCAGACAGACTCCATCCTAACCCACTACATATTCAGTCTGATTCAGACTCTATCTTAACCCACTACATATTCAGTCAGACTCCATCCTAACCCACTACATATTCAGACAGACTCCATCCTAACCCACTACATATTCAGTCAGACTCCATCCTAACCCACTACATATTCAGACAGACTCCATCCTAACCCACTACATATTCAGTCTGATTGAGACTCCATCCTAACCCACTACATATTCAGTCAGACTCCATCCTAACCCACTACATATTCAGTCAGACTCCATCCTAACCCACTACATATTCAGTCAGACTCCATCCTAACCCACTACATATTCAGTCAGACTCCATCCTAACCCACTACATATTCAGTCTGATTGAGACTCCATCCTAACCCACTACATATTCAGTCAGACTCCATCTAACCCACTACATGTTCAGTCAGACTCCATCCTAACCCACTACATATTCAGTCTGATTCAGACTCCATCTTAACCCACTACATATTCAGTCTGACTCCATCTAACCCACTACATATTCAGTCAGACTCCATCCTAACACACTACATATTCAGTCAGACTCCATCCTAACCCACTACATATTCAGTCAGACTCCATCCTAACCCACTACATATTCAGTCAGACTCCATCTTAACCCACTACATATTCAGTCTGACTCCATCTAACCCACTACATATTCAGTCAGACTCCATCCTAACCCACTACATATTCAGTCAGACTCCATCCTAACCCACTACATATTCAGTCAGACTCCATCCTAACCCACTACATATTCAGTCAGACTCCATCCTAACCCACTACATATTCAGTCAGACTCCATCCTAACCCACTACATATTCAGTCAGACTCCATCCTAACCCACTACATATTCAGTCAGACTCCATCCTAACCCACTACATATTCAGTCAGACTCCATCCTAACCCACTACATATTCAGTCAGACTCCATCCTAACCCACTACATATTCAGACAGACTCCATCCTAACCCACTACATATTCAGTCTGATTGAGACTCTATCCTAACCCACTACATATTCAGTCAGACTCCATCCTAACCCACTACATATTCAGACAGACTCCATCCTAACCCACTACATATTCAGTCTGATTGAGACTCCATCCTAACCCACTACATATTCAGTCAGACTCCATCCTAACCCACTACATATTCAGTCAGACTCCATCCTAACCCACTACAAATTCAGTCAGACTCCATCCTAACCCACTACATATTCAGTCTGATTGAGACTCCATCCTAACCCACTACATATTCAGTCAGACTCCATCCTAACCCACTACATATTCAGTCAGACTCCATCCTAACCCACTACATATTCAGTCAGACTCCATCCTAACCCACTACATATTCAGTCTGATTGAGACTCCATCCTAACCCACTACATATTCAGACAGACTCCATCCTAACCCACTACATATTCAGTCTGATTGAGACTCCATCCTAACCCACTACATATTCAGTCAGACTCCATCCTAACCCACTACATATTCAGTCTGATTGAGACTCCATCCTAACCCACTACATATTCAGTCAGACTCCATCCTAACCCACTACATATTCAGTCAGACTCCATCCTAACCCACTACATATTCAGTCAGACTCCATCCTAACCCACTACATATTCAGACAGACTCATCCTAACCCACTACATATTCAGTCAGACTCCATCCTAACCCACTACATATTCAGTCTGATTGAGACTCCATCCTAACCCACTACATATTCAGTCTGACTCCATCCTAACCCACTACATATTCAGACAGACTCCATCCTAACCCACTAGATATTCAGTCAGACTCCATCCTAACCCACTACATATTCAGTCTGATTGAGACTCCATCCTAACCCACTACATATTCAGTCAGACTCCATCCTAACCCACTACATATTCAGTCTGATTGAGACTCCATCCTAACCCACTACATATTCAGTCAGACTCCATCCTAACCCACTACATATTCAGTCAGACTCCATCCTAACCCACTACATATTCAGTCAGACTCCATCCTAACCCACTACATATTCAGTCTGACTCCATCCTAACCCACAACATATTCAGTCAGACTCCATCCTAACCCACTACATATTCAGTCAGACTCCATCCTAACCCACTACATATTCAGTCAGACTCCATCCTAACCCACTACATATTCAGTCAGACTCCATCTAACCCACTACATATTCAGTCTGACTCCATCCTAACCCACTACATATTCAGTCAGACTCCATCCTAACCCACTACAAATTCAGTCAGACTCCATCCTAACCCACTACATATTCAGTCTGATTGAGACTCCATCCTAACCCACTACATATTCAGTCAGACTCCATCCTAACCCACTACATATTCAGTCAGACTCCATCCTAACCCACTACATATTCAGTCAGACTCCATCCTAACCCACTACATATTCAGTCTGATTGAGACTCCATCCTAACCCACTACATATTCAGACAGACTCCATCCTAACCCACTACATATTCAGTCTGATTGAGACTCCATCCTAACCCACTACATATTCAGTCAGACTCCATCCTAACCCACTACATATTCAGTCTGATTGAGACTCCATCCTAACCCACTACATATTCAGTCAGACTCCATCCTAACCCACTACATATTCAGTCAGACTCCATCCTAACCCACTACATATTCAGTCAGACTCCATCCTAACCCACTACATATTCAGACAGACTCATCCTAACCCACTACATATTCAGTCAGACTCCATCCTAACCCACTACATATTCAGTCTGATTGAGACTCCATCCTAACCCACTACATATTCAGTCTGACTCCATCCTAACCCACTACATATTCAGACAGACTCCATCCTAACCCACTAGATATTCAGTCAGACTCCATCCTAACCCACTACATATTCAGTCTGATTGAGACTCCATCCTAACCCACTACATATTCAGTCAGACTCCATCCTAACCCACTACATATTCAGTCTGATTGAGACTCCATCCTAACCCACTACATATTCAGTCAGACTCCATCCTAACCCACTACATATTCAGTCAGACTCCATCCTAACCCACTACATATTCAGTCAGACTCCATCCTAACCCACTACATATTCAGTCTGACTCCATCCTAACCCACAACATATTCAGTCAGACTCCATCCTAACCCACTACATATTCAGTCAGACTCCATCCTAACCCACTACATATTCAGTCAGACTCCATCCTAACCCACTACATATTCAGTCAGACTCCATCCTAACCCACTACATATTCAGTCTGATTGAGACTCCATCCTAACCCACTACATATTCAGTCAGACTCCATCCTAACCCACTACATATTCAGACAGACTCCATCCTAACCCACTACATATTCAGTCAGACTCCATCCTAACCCACTACATATTCAGTCTGATTCAGACTCCATCTTAACCCACTACATATTCAGTCTGATTCAGACTCCATCCTAACCCACTACATATTCAGTCAGACTCCATCCTAACCCACTACATATTCAGTCTGATTGAGACTCCATCCTAACCCACTACATATTCAGTCAGACTCCATCCTAACCCACTACATATTCAGACAGACTCCATCCTAACCCACTACATATTCAGTCAGACTCCATCCTAACCCACTACATATTCAGTCTGATTCAGACTCCATCTTAACCCACTACATATTCAGTCTGATTCAGACTCCATCCTAACCCACTATATATTCAGACAGACTCCATCCTAATCCCTACTGAGTCTACACATTGGTAGTCTAAGTGTCTGTTCAGTCTAAGGTTGAACACAACAGAGATCCTAGTGATGTGTTAATATCAGCCAGCCAGCCAGTCAGAGTCAGACAGTCAGACAGCCAATCAGTGAGTCAGACAGCCAGTCAGTGAGCCAGCCAGCGTGCCAGTCAGCCAGTGAGCCAGCCAGCCAGCCAGTCAGCCAGCCAGTCAGCCAGTCAGACAGCCAGTCAGACAGCCAGTCAGACAGCGAGCCAGTCAGCCAGTCAGCCAGACAGAGATCCTAGTGATGTGTTAATATCAGCCAGCCAGCCAGCCTACAGACAGAGAGATCCTAGTGATGTATAAATATAGCTCCAGTATCTCTCGGTACAACAAACCATGAAAAGGGAAAAACCAAAAATAAACTGCATTTAATCCTGGAAATAATAAATATGCTAATGAAGTGCTGAAACAAGGTTCCTCCTCATACTGACCCTGTCTCATAAAGACACATTATAACCTCAGACCATCTACTGATACATTATACTGACCCTGTCTCATAAAGACACATTATAACCTCAGACCATCTACTGATACATTATACTGACCCTGTCTCATAAAGACACATTATAACCTCAGACCTGAACACAGACCATCTACTGGTACATTATACTGACCCTGTCTCATAAAGACACATTATAACCTCAGACCATCTACTGATACATTATACTGACCCTGTCTCATTAAGACACATTATAACCTCAGACCATCTACTGATACATTATACTGACCCTGTCTCATTAAGACACATTATAACCTCAGACCTGAACACAGACCATCTACTGGTACATTATACTGACCCTGTCTCATAAAGACACATTATAACCTCAGACCATCTACTGATACATTATACTGACCCTGTCTCATAAAGACACATTATAACCTCAGACCATCTACTGATACATTATACTGACCCTGTCTCATAAAGACACATTATAACCTCAGACCATCTACTGATACATTATACTGACCCTGTCTCATAAAGACACATTATAACCTCAGACCATCTACTGATACATTATACTGACCCTGTCTCATAAAGACACATTATAACCTCAGACCTGAACACAGACCATCTACTGATTCATTATACTGACCCTGTCTCATAAAGACACATTATAACCTCAGACCATCTACTGATACATTATACTGACCCTGTCTCATAAAGACACATTATAACCTCAGACCATCTACTGATACATTATACTGACCCTGTCTCATAAAGACACATTATAACCTCAGACCTGAACACAGACCATCTACTGATACATTATACTAACCCTGTCTCATAAAGACACATTATAACCTCAGACCATCTACTGATACATTATACTGACCCTGTCTCATAAAGACACATTATAACCTCAGACCATCTACTGATACATTATACTGACCCTGTCTCATAAAGACACATTATAACCTCAGACCATCTACTGATACATTATACTGACCCTGTCTCATAAAGACACATTATAACCTCAGACCATCTACTGGTACATTATACTGACCCTGTCTCATAAAGACACATTATAACCTCAGACCATCTACTGATACATTATACTGACCCTGTCTCATAAAGACACATTATAACCTCAGACCATCTACTGATACATTATACTGACCCTGTCTCATAAAGACACATTATAACCTCAGACCATCTGCTGATACATTATACTGACCCTGTCTCATAGAGACACATTATAACCTCAGACCTGAACACAGACCATCTACTGATACATTATACTAACCCTGTCTCATATAGACACATTATAACCTCAGACCATCTACTGGTACATTATACTGACCCTGTCTCATAAAGACACATTATAACCTCAGACCATCTACTGACACATTATACTGACCCTGTCTCATAAAGACACATTATAACCTCAGACCTGAACACAGACCATCTACTGATTCATTATACTGACCCTGTCTCATAAAGACACATTATAACCTCAGACCATCTACTGATACATTATACTGACCCTGTCTCATAAAGACACATTATAACCTCAGACCTGAACACAGACCATCTACTGATACCTTATACTGACCCTGTCTCATAAAGACACATTATAACCTCAGACCATCTACTGACACATTATACTAACCCTGTCTCATAAAGACACATTATAACCTCAGACCATCTACTGATACATTATACTGACCCTGTCTCATAAAGACACATTATAACCTCAGACCATCTACTGGTACATTATACTGACCCTGTCTCATAAAGACACATTATAACCTCAGACCATCTACTGGTACATTATACTGACCCTGTCTCATAAATACACATTATAACCTCAGACCATCTACTGATACATTATACTGACCCTGTCTCATAAAGACACATTATAACCTCAGACCTGAACACAGACCATCTACTGGTACATTATACTGACCCTGTCTCATATAGACACATTATAACCTCAGACCATCTACTGATACCTTATACTGACCCTGTCTCATAAAGACACATTATAACCTCAGACCATCTACTGATACATTATACTGACCCTGTCTCATAAAGACACATTATAACCTCAGACCTGAACACAGACCATCTACTGATACATTATACTGACCCTGTCTCATAAAGACACTACACACCTTTCATTATAACCTCATTATATATTATATTAACCCTAAGGAGAGGGAGAGACCAATGAGATGCCAGAGGAGAGAGAGGGAGTCACTCCACAGCCTTGGTGAACAATACCCAGAACCTTCCACTGTCTGGAATCTCAAAAATGTTCCCTGGCAACACCCTCCAGCCCCACTCTCATTGGCCAGTGCCTGTCCAGCCTCGTCTCTATTGGCTGATCTCTGCTTCCTTCAGAGGAGGAGGAGGATGATTCAGCTGCTACAGTTTCCACCACATGTATCAAAACCACACACACACCAGGTACAAAGACACACACACACCACACACACACACACGGAGGTGAGACATTGGAGTACCACTGCTGTGACCTAAAGGTTAGAGGTCAGAGGTGACTGGGACCAGAGAGAGAGGAACTGTTGTTTCTTCTCTCTCCACGTGAAGGGGAGATAAACACAAAGCTCTCCAGAGAAGAAGAACAGATTGCAGTCACGTGAAGGAGGGAACAGACTCCAGTCACGTGAAGGAGGGAAGGGGAACAGACTCCAGTCACGTGAAGGAGGGAAGGGGAACAGACTCCAGTCACGTGAAGGAGGGAAGGGGAACAGACTCCAGTCAAATGAAGGAGGGAAGGGGAACAGACTCCAGTCACGTGAAGGAGGGAAGGGGAACAGACTCCAGTCACGTGGAGGGAAGGGGAACAGACTCCAGTCACGTGAAGGAGGGAAGGGGAACAGACTCCAGTCACGCGAAGGAGGGAAGGGGAACAGAGTCCAGAACGGGAACATGGGTGTCTCCCCTCTGCCCAGAGCGGGGCAAAACGTGTTTTGGTGACTAAATGTCTCTTCCTTATGTTATAAAGTACATTTTAACAAGACAAGTATAATTCTTTGTGTTCTGAATGGTTCAGTAGGGTCTATCTCCAACATGTCATTAACATGCTACCCCCCAAAAAAAGGTGGGATTGTGTAACCTAAAACATCCCATAATAAGCACCGAGCTCTGTTGACAGAGAGGTGGCGTTAAGTCCCAGCGGCCTTTTTTTTGGGGGGGGGGGGTTACGTGTTGTGGTGTTCGTCTGAAAAGTTGTTTCCGAAGGTCCCTAAAAGCTGAACCGAGCTGAAAGGTCAAAAAGAGGAGTTTTGATTGGACGCTGGTTTTAGGAAGAAGAAAGATCAAACCTCCAACACAATCTAAAACCCTTAGTGTCTAAGCCTGTGTGTGTGTGTGTGTGTGTGTGTGTGTGTGTGTGTGTGTGTGTGTGTGTGTGTGTGTGTGTGTGTGTGTGTGTGTAATATAGTTAGATCTACTCACAGCCGTGGTAAGATGCAGGTGACCCCTCCGACTTGCCGTACTCCTCGCTGTAGGAGGTCGACAGGTTGGGTTGAGACGAACCTCGGCCAAAACCCTGACCCGGTGTCACCGCCCCTGTAGTGGTGACCTGAGCCATCCTCTCCTTCGTCTTCAGAGCCTGGGAACGCTCACCTGGACAGGAACATCATCCTCATCATTAACCTCACCTGGACAGACCTAGTGGTCTATGACAGACAGTACATTACTCCAGACAGACAGTACATTACTCCAGACAGACAGTACATTACTCCAGACAGACAGTACAGTACATTACTCCAGACAGACCTAGTGGTCTATGACAGACAGTACATTACTCCAGACAGACAGTACATGACTCCAGACAGACAGTACATGACTCCAGACAGACAGTACATTACTCCAGACAGACAGTACATTACTCCAGACAGACAGTACATGACTCCAGACAGACAGTACATTACTCCAGACAGACCTAGTGGTCTATGACAGACAGTACATTACTCCAGACAGACAGTACATTACTCCAGACAGACAGTACTCCAGACAGACAGTACATTACTCCAGACAGACCTAGTGGTCTTAGACAGACAGTACATTACTCCAGACAGACAGTACATTACTCCAGACAGACAGTACATTACTCCAGACATACCTAGTGGTCTTAGACAGACAGTACATTACTCCAGACAGACCTAGTGGTCTATGACAGACAGTACATTACTCCAGACAGACAGTACATTACTCCAGACAGACAGAACATTACTCCAGACAGACAGTACATTACTCCAGACAGACCTAGTGGTCTATGACAGACAGTACATTACTCCAGACAGACAGTACATTACTCCAGACAGACAGTACTCCAGACAGACAGTACATTACTCCAGACAGACCTAGTGGTCTTAGACAGACAGTACATTACTCCAGACAGACAGTACATTACTCCAGACAGACAGTACATTACTCCAGACATACCTAGTGGTCTTAGACAGACAGTACATTACTCCAGACAGACCTAGTGGTCTATGACAGACAGTACATTACTCCAGACAGACAGTACATTACTCCAGACAGACAGTACATTACTCCAGACAGACAGTACATTACTCCAGACAGACAGTACATTAATCCAGACAGACAGTACAGTACATTACTCCAGACAGACAGTACATTACTCCAGACAGACAGTACATTACTCCAGACAGACAGTACATTACTCCAGACAGACAGTACATTACTCCAGACAGACAGTACAGTACATTACTCCAGACAGACAGTACAGTACATTAATCCAGACAGACAGTACAGTACATTACTCCAGACAGACAGTACATTACTCCAGACAGACAGTACATTACTCCAGACAGACAGTACATTACTCCAGACAGACAGTACATTACTCCAGACAGACAGTACATTACTCCAGACAGACAGTACATTACTCCAGACAGACAGTACATTACTCCAGACAGACAGTACATTACTCCAGACAGACAGTACATTACTCCAGACAGACAGTACATTACTCCAGACAGACAGTACTCCAGACAGACAGTACTCCAGACAGACAGTACATTACTCCAGACAGACCTAGTGGTCTATGACAGACAGTACATTACTCCAGACAGACAGTACATTACTCCAGACAGACAGTACATGACTCCAGACAGACAGTACATTACTCCAGACAGACAGTACATGACTCCAGACAGACAGTACATTACTCCAGACAGACAGTACTCCAGACAGACAGTACATTACTCCAGACAGACCTAGTGGTCTTAGACAGACAGTACATTACTCCAGACAGACCTAGTGGTCTTAGACAGACAGTACATTACTCCAGACAGACCTAGTGGTCTATGACAGACAGTACATTACTCCAGACAGACCTAGTGGTCTATGACAGACAGTACATTACTCCAGACAGACCTAGTGGTCTATGACAGACAGTACATTACTCCAGACAGACCTAGTGGTCTATGACAGACAGTACATTACTCCAGACAGACCTAGTGGTCTATGACAGACAGTACATTACTCCAGACAGACCTAGTGGTCTATGACAGACAGTACATTACTCCAGACAGACCTAGTGGTCTATGACAGACAGTACATTACTCCAGACAGACCTAGTGGTCTATGACAGACAGTACATTACTCCAGACAGACAGTACATTACTCCAGACAGACCTAGTGGTCTATGACAGACAGTACATGACTCCAGACAGACAGTACATTACTCCAGACAGACAGTACATGACTCCAGACAGACAGTACATTAATCCAGACAGACCTAGTGGTCTATGACAGACAGTACATTACTCCAGACAGACAGTACATTACTCCAGACAGACCTAGTGGTCTATGACAGACAGTACATGACTCCAGACAGACCTAGTGGTCTATGACAGACAGTACATTACTCCAGACAGACAGTACATTAATCCAGACAGACAGTACAGTACTCCAGACAGACAGTACATTACTCCAGACAGACCTAGTGGTCTATGACAGACAGTACATTACTCCAGACAGACCTAGTGGTCTATGACAGACAGTACATTACTCCAGACAGACCTAGTGGTCTTAGACAGACAGTACATTACTCCAGACAGACAGTACATTACTCCAGACAGACCTAGTGGTCTATGACAGACAGTACATTACTCCAGACAGACAGTACATTACTCCAGACAGACAGTACATGACTCCAGACAGACAGTACATTAATCCAGACAGACCTAGTGGTCTATGACAGACAGTACATTACTCCAGACAGACAGTACATTACTCCAGACAGACCTAGTGGTCTATGACAGACAGTACATTACTCCAGACAGACCTAGTGGTCTATGACAGACAGTACATGACTCCAGACAGACAGTACATGACTCCAGACAGACAGTACATGACTCCAGACAGACAGTACATGACTCCAGACAGACCTAGTGGTCTTAGACAGACAGTACATTACTCCAGACAGACCTAGTGGTCTATGACAGACAGTACATTACTCCAGACAGACCTAGTGGTCTATGACAGACAGTACATTACTCCAGACAGACCTAGTGGTCTATGACAGACAGTACATTACTCCAGACAGACCTAGTGGTCTATGACAGACAGTACATTACTCCAGACAGACCTAGTGGTCTATGACAGACAGTACATGACTCCAGACAGACCTAGTGGTCTATGACAGACAGTACATTACTCCAGACAGACCTAGTGGTCTTAGACAGACAGTACATGACTCCAGACAGACAGTACATTACTCCAGACAGACCTAGTGGTCTATGACAGACAGTACATTACTCCAGACAGACAGTACATTACTCCAGACAGACCTAGTGGTCTATGACAGACAGTACGTGACTCCAGACAGACAGTACATTAATCCAGACAGACCTAGTGGTCTATGACAGACAGTACATGACTCCAGACAGACAGTACATTACTCCAGACAGACCTAGTGGTCTATGACAGACAGTACATGACTCCAGACAGACAGTACATGACTCCAGATAGACCTAGTGGTCTATGACAGACAGTACATGACTCCAGACAGACAGTACATGACTCCAGACAGTACATTACTCCAGACAGCCCTAGTGCCAGACAGTACCACCACCTCCCTCATCCTCCTCCTCACCTTTCAATCTCTCCTCATCTTTCAGCAGTACCACCTCCCTCCCTCCTCCTCCTCCTCACCGTTCAGTCTCTCCTCATCTTTCAGCAGGACCACCACCTCCCTCTTCCTCACCTTTCAGTCTCTCCTCATCTTTCAGCAGGACCACCACCTCCCTCCTCCTCCTCCTCCTCCTCACCTTTCAGTCTCTCCTCATCTTTCAGCAGGACCACCACCTCCCTCTTCCTCACCTTTCAGTCTCTCCTCATCTTTCAGCAGGACCACCACCTCCCTCCTCCTCCTCCTCCTCACCTTTCAGTCTCTCCTCATCTTTCAGCAGGACCACCACCTCCCTCCTCCTCCTCCTCACCTTTCAGTCTCTCCTCATCTTTCAGCAGGACCACCACCTCCCTCAACACCTTTCAGTCTCTCCTCATCTTTCAGCAGGACCACCACCTCCCTCTTCCTCCTCCTCACCTTTCAGTCTCTCCTCATCTTTCAGCAGGACCACCACCTACCTCCCTCTTCCTCCTCCTCCTCACCTTTCAGTCTCTCCTCATCTTTCAACAGGACCACCAGCTGTTTGCTCTTCTCTCTGACGTTGATTCCCTGGTCTTTTCCGTCTCTGTCTATGTACTGAAAGTCCTTCAGAGTCTGGATGGCGAAGATGTTCTCTTTACACTGCAGAGCCACGCGCTCTGACCCCGTCTGGAAAACAAACACACACACACACACACACACACACACACACACACACACACACACACACACAACATATTAACACATTAACACTGCAGGAACCTCCTGGGTGGCGCAGTGGTCTAAGGCACTGCATCTGTGCCACCAGACTCTGGGTTCGCAGCGGGCCGCGATCGGGAGGCCGGAAGGCTTGGCCCGGCAGGGATATCCTTGTCTCATAGCGACTCCTGGTGCAGTGCGCGCTAACCAGGTCGCCAGGTGCACGGTGTTTCCTCCGACACATTGGTGCGGAGTTAAGAAGCAGTGCAGCTTGGTTGGGTCGTGTTTCGGAGGACGCATAGCTCTCGACCTTCGCCTCTCCCGAGTCCGTACGGAAGTTGCAGCGATGAGACAAGACTTTTACTACAAATTGGATGAAATAGGGGAGAAAAAAAAGGGCACAAAAACTAAAATAAACACTGAAAAAAAATCTCAAAATCCAAACCTGAGAACTACATGTTCAGCTCAGACGTCACGGATACCAGTTAGGATGCTGACTAAAGCGTTTAAAGACAACGAAGCCAGAAAACGCTGGGAGGACTTCCTTTGTTTGGGTTAGGATGCGTATCCCCCCGTCGGGAGACTGATAAGATGTTGTCACGGGTTCCTCAGATCCTCAAAAAGGTTCTACAGCTGCACCATCGAGAGCATCCTGACCGGTTGCATCACCGCCTGGTATGGCAACTGCTCGGCATCTGAACGTAAGGCGCTACAGAGGCGAACGGCCCATCCAGTCAGCGTTTCACAGTTCAAGTGAACTGTGTTTTATAACCTGTTTTATTAATATTAATAGTATTATGTATTGTTTGTTGTTTTATTATTATTAATATTAATATTATTTATTGTTTTAATATTATTAATATTAATATTATTTATTGTTTTAATATTATTAATAGTATTATGTATTGTTTATTGTTTTATTATTATTAATATTAATATTATTTATTGTTTTAATATTATTAATATTATTATGTATTGTTTATTGTTTTATTATTATTAATATTATTATTTTATTCATATCATGTATTATTGTTTTATTATTATTATTATTAATACTATAATATGCATTATTTATTATTATTTATTGATTTATTGTTATTACTATTATATTATTAATTGTTTTATTGTTATTATTATTATTATTAATATTATTTATTTATTATTGTTAATGTTATTTATTATTGTTTTATTATTATTATTAAGGTTATTAATGTTATTATTTATTACTGGTATCAGGGGTGGGGGCGTTACCTTAATCAGGTAGTTATTACTGGTATCAGGGGTGGGGCGTTACCTTAATCAGGTAGTTATTATTATTGGTATCAGGGGTGGGGCGTTACCTTAATCAGGTAGTTATTATTACTGGTATCAGGGGTGGGGCGTTACCTTAATCAGGTAGTTATTATTACTGGTATCAGGGGTGGGGGCGTTACCTTAATCAGGTAGTTATTATTACTGGTATCAGGGGTGGGGCGTTACCTTAATCAGGTAGTTATTATTACTGGTATCAGGGGTGGGGCGTTACCTTAATCAGGTAGTTATTATTACTGGTATCAGGGGTGGGGCGTTACCTTAATCAGGTAGTTATTATTACTGGTATCAGGGGTGCAGCGTTACCTTAATCAGGTAGTTATTATTACTGGTATCAGGGGTGGGGGCGTTACCTTAATCAGGTAGTTATTATTACTGGTATCAGGGGTGGGGCGTTACCTTAATCAGGTAGTTATTATTATTGGTATCAGGGGTGGGGGCGTTACCTTAATCAGGTAGTTATTATTACTGGTATCAGGGGTGGGGCGTTACCTTAATCAGGTAGTTATTATTACTGGTATCAGGGGTGGGGGCGTTACCTTAATCAGGTAGTTATTATTACTGGTATCAGGGGTGGGGCGTTACCTTAATCAGGTAGTTCTTATTATTGTTTTATTACTGGTATCAGGGGTGCGGCGTTACCTTAATCAGGTAGTTATTATTACTGGTATCAGGGGTGGGGCGTTACCTTAATCAGGTAGTTCTTATTATTGTTTTATTATTGGTATCAGGGGTGGGGCGTTACCTTAATCAGGTAGTTCTTATTATTGTTTTATTATTGGTATCAGGGGTGGGGCGTTACCTTAATCAGGTAGTTATTATTACTGGTACCAGGGGTGGGGGCGTTACCTTAATCAGGTAGTTCTTATTACTGGTATCAGGGGTGGGGCGTTACCTTAATCAGGTAGTTGTTATTACTGGTATCAGGGGTGGGGGCGTTACCTTAATCAGGTAGTTCTTATTACTGGTATCAGGGGTGGGGGCGTTACCTTAATCAGGTAGTTCTTATTATTGTTTTATTATTGGTATCAGGGGTGGGGCGTTACCTTAATCAGGTAGTTCTTATTATTGTTTTATTATTGGTATCAGGGGTGGGGCGTTACCTTAATCAGGTAGTTATTATTACTGGTATCAGGGGTGGGGGCGTTACCTTATCAGGTAGTTCTTATTATTGTTTTATTACTGGTATCAGGGGTGGGGCGTTACCTTAATCAGGTAGTTATTATTATTGTTTTATTACTGGTATCAGGGGTGGGGCGTTACCTTAATCAGGTAGTTCTTATTATTGTTTTATTATTGGTATCAGGGGTGCAGTGTTACCTTAATCAGGTAGTTATTATTGGTATCAGGGGTGGGGCGTTACCTTAATCAGGTAGTTATTATTGGTATCAGGGGTGGGGCGTTACCTTAATCAGGTAGTTCTTATTATTGTTTTATTATTGGTATCAGGGGTGGGGCGTTACCTTAATCAGGTAGTTATTATTACTGGTATCAGGGGTGGGGCGTTACCTTAATCAGGTAGTTCTTATTATTGTTTTATTATTGGTATCAGGAGTGGGGCGTTACCTTAATCAGGTAGTTCTTATTATTGTTTTATTACTGGTATCAGGGGTGGGGCGTTACCTTAATCAGGTAGTTCTTATTATTGTTTTATTATTGGTATCAGGGGTGCAGTGTTACCTTAATCAGGTAGTTATTATTGGTATCAGGGGTGGGGCGTTACCTTAATCAGGTAGTTATTATTACTGGTATCAGGGGTGGGGCGTTACCTTAATCAGGTAGTTCTTATTATTGTTTTATTATTGGTATCAGGGGTGGGGCGTTACCTTAATCAGGTAGTTATTATTACTGGTATCAGGGGTGGGGGCGTTACCTTAATCAGGTAGTTCTTATTATTGTTTTATTACTGGTATCAGGGGTGGGGCGTTACCTTAATCAGGAAGTTCTTATTACTGGTATCAGGGGTGGGGGCGTTACCTTAATCAGGTAGTTATTATTACTGGTATCAGGGGTGGGGCGTTACCTTAATCAGGTAGTTATTATTACTGGTATCAGGGGTGGGGCGTTACCTTAATCAGGAAGTTCTTATTACTGGTATCAGGGGTGGGGGCGTTACCTTAATCAGGTAGTTCTTATTATTGTTTTATTACTGGTATCACGGGGTGGGGCGTTACCTTAATCAGGTAGTCGAGCAGCGTCAGCGCCTTGTAAACGTGTCTCCAGTTCTTCCCGTGGTCGTTGAGGCGTCTCCAGATCATACTCATGATCTCACTGAACGCCACGACGTTGTAGGTCAGGTCGGCCACCTCTGACATCAGAGAGGACGAGGGGCCCCAGGGGTCGTTGGAGGTGGACTCCCGCACCTTCTTCTCCGCGTCGGAGTAGTTGTTCACCATGTTCTTCACAGAACGTCTGATAGTGGAGCTCGGCATAGTGGTGGTGTCACACACACACACACACACACACGCTACCACGACTGGGACACACAGTCAAGAGTGTGTGTGTGTGTGTTAGGGGGGAAGGGGGAGGGGGGGAGAGTTTGTGTGTCCGAATCCGTTCTCGCTGCGTTGTGTCTGTGTGTGTCACCGTGTCACCGTGTCACTGAGTGTGTGTGTGTCACCGTGTCACCGTGTCACTGAGTGTGTGTGTGTGTGTGTCACCGTGTCTCTGAGTGTGTGTGTTGTCACCGAGTGTGTGTGTGTGTGTTCAGGGTGCCTCCGCAGGCCAGCAGTGTGTTCCACAGTCCTCACAGACAACAGCCTGTTAGAACCATCTCCACACACACAGAGCTGGACACACACACAGCCACGCCATCACCTGAGAGAGAGAGGGGGGGGGGGGGGGTATGGCAAGAGAAGGGGGACAGAAACAGACAGAGAGAGAAACAAGAAAGAGAGACAGTTTAAGGGCCCAGAAATGTGACTCCTGTGGAGACCCCAAACCTTCCTCCTCACCCTCCCTCCTCCCTCCCTCCCTCCCTCCCTCCCTCCACCACTATGAATACAGCACTGACCTAATGACATCTGCTGCTTTAAAATCACTTATTCACACGACTAGAGGAAGAGCCCCCGTCCGAATCCCCCCGGAACAACCCCCCCAGCCCAGGAGGACTGCACAGACAGGGTCTGTCAGAGCACAGAGACAGAGAGAGAAAGAGAGCAAGACAGAGAGATGGTCTAGGCCTAAATCACACTAGACACTATGGAACACAAAGCTTTTACCATCTCATCCTGGAATATACAAGGTCAGAGGTCATCTGCCTTTAGCCTAAAGAACAGGAACACAGACTTCATCAAAGAAATCAGAAATATAGACATTATCATCCTACAAGAAACCTGGTATAGAGGAGATGGACCCACTGGTTGTCCTCTAGGTTACAGAGAGCTGGTAGTCCCATCCACCACACTACCAGGTGGGTGGTATAGAGGAGATGGACCCACTGGTTGTCCTCTAGGTTACAGAGAGCTGGTAGTCCCATCCACCACACTACCAGGTGGGTGGTATAGAGGAGATGGACCCACTGGTTGTCCTCTAGGTTACAGAGAGCTGGTAGTCCCATCCACCACACTACCAGGTGGGTGGTATAGAGGAGATGGACACACTGGTTGTCCTCTAGGTTACAGACCAGCTACCAGGTGTAAATTCACAGCCGGTGCCCAAGAAAGACCTGGTGACCTGGCCAAATGACTATTGCTCCATGGAGCTCACCACATCCTCATGAAGTGCTTGGAGAGGCTGGTCATGGGCCACATCAAGGCCACGTCAAGGCCAGGAGGGCCACGTCAAGGCCAGGAGAGGCTGGTTATGGGCCACCTCAAGGCCAGGAGAGGCTGGTCATGGGCCACGTCAAGGCCAGGAGAGGCTGGTCATGGGCCACGTCAAGGCCAGGAGAGACAGGTCATGGGCCACCTCAAGGCCAGGAGAGGCTGGTCATGGGCCACGTCAAGGCCAGGAGAGGCTGGTCATGGGCCACGTCAAGGCCAGGAGAGACAGGTCATGGGCCACGTCAAGGCCAGGAGAGACAGGTCATGGGCCACCTCAAGGCCAGGAGAGACAGGTCATGGGCCACATCAAGGCCAGGAGAGACAGGTCATGGGCCACCTCAAGGCCAGGAGAGACAGGTCATGGGCCACCTCAAGGCCAGGAGAGACAGGTCATGGGCCACCTCAAGGCCAGGAGAGACAGGTCATGGGCCACCTCAAGGCCAGGAGAGACAGGTCATGGGCCACCTCAAGGCCAGGAGAGACAGGTCATGGGCCACCTCAAGGCCAGGAGAGACAGGTCATGGGCCACCTCAAGGCCAGGAGAGACAGGTCATGGGCCACCTCAAGGCCAGGAGAGACAGGTCATGGGCCACCTCAAGGCCAGGAGAGACAGGTCATGGGCCACCTCAAGGCCAGGAGAGACAGGTCATGGGCCACCTCAAGGCCAGGAGAGACAGGTCATGGGCCACCTCAAGGCCAGGAGAGACAGGTCATGGGCCACGTCAAGTCCAGGAGAGGCTGGTCATGGGCCACATCAAGGCCAGGAGAGGCTGGTCATGGGCCACATCAAGGCCAGGAGAGGCTGGTCATGGGCCACATCAAGGCCAGTATACCCAGCCCACTGGACCCAGTCCAATTTCCCCTACCGCTCTAACAGATGCACAAAAGATGCCACTTCCACCACCTCACCTCCTGACAACAGGAACACCTTTGCTGTTCATGGACTACAGTTCCAAGCTTTCAACACTACTGTTCTCTCCAAGGTCGACACCGAGCTCAGAGTTCTGGGTCTGGACAGCACCCCTTCTGCAACTGGATCCAGGACTTCCTCTGGGCTGTAAAAACACTTTGTAGCAGCTAGCCTGGCTAGCCGAGCGTGATGCTAACCACTCTGGGCTGTAAAACACTATGCAGCAGCTAGCCTGGCTAGCCTAGCGTGATGCTAACCACTCTGGGCTGTAAAAACACTACGTAGCAGCTAGCCTGGCTAGCCGAGCGTGATGCTAACCACTCTGGGCTGTAAAACACTATAAAAAAAATGGTATCCACGAGTTCATCTGACTGGGGAAGTAGACAACGGCCTCATTGCCAAAAAACCCTGGAATATCCCTTTATTGATACACCGGGCTGACAACACAATAGGTATTTCTGTGTGTGTGTGTATAGACAAGCAAATCCAACCGGTTCTTTCACCATTCTCAAGAACCGGACTGTTGGAATCTAGAATGTTTTCAGAAGCAGTAAACTGGGACATGTTCCACAGACAGAGAGTTCCTCATCACTCATCTACCATTCACATAAGCACGCAAGAAATCTTCAAGCGCTGATTTATCATCTGTGCTCAGTGAGCTCCTGCCCAAGTCAAGAACTGCTTATCAATTCAATTCAGAGATCAATCCATACTAACATAATGTAATGTCCAAGCACCCTTCTCTCTCTCACACTCACCCCTCCCTTCCCATGCCCCGAGACATCAGTCGCCCTTTTGTCCTCCCCAGCCCAAGACAAAGCCAGAGATACCGCCCCGAGAGTCGGCTACAGGTGCATCGGTCACCCCCCCTCCCTCCCTCCCGAACCTGCCTTTACTCAAACTGAACACACATACACACACAAACACAGACAATAGACAAAGCCTGCCCGCTTACCCCACCACGGGGTCTAGCGGCTCCCCTAAGCCTGGGCAGAGGGGCAGCATCCCAAGCCTGGGCAGAGGGGCAGCATCCCAAGCCTGGGCAGAGAGGCAGCATCCCGGCTACACCCAGGGGGCATTACAGCTCAGTGTCCTGCACCATGTTTCCGAGCTAAGAGATAAATGATTCAGCGATTGATACATGGTGACAGAGGTAAAAACAGCGCCCCCACCTGGACAAACATTATGACCACTACAATGAAGTGAACAAACACCAACCACTCTTATAGTGAATTATGTTCCGCTTCACTGTTAGCTAGTTACCAAAACTGGACAGATAGTTTACTGGAAATGTCAATGGTATTTCTTGCTACAGTGATTCATCAACCACATCAAATCAGCTGATATTATGAGTTAGTTATGAGAAACAACGATTCCCCAGTTTTCTAGTTAGCATCGTTTTGCCATGAAAACAAACAGAGCCGGTAGCTAACAAGCTAACAACCCAGCCCCCCAAAAAAGGTTAGCTAAAATGGTAAAGACAACTTTCTCTCACACACTAGTAGCTTTGTATACGAACTAAAGCTAAAGTGTGTGTCCTAAAACACTAAACGTTTGAGTTGAGCAGTTTTTAGTTTTTAAACCAGTTATGTTGGATCGATGGACTAACAAAATTGTCATCAACGCCTTTCTGAAATACATATCTAGCTAACCGGCTAGTTAGCTAAAAAATAAATTCAAAATATTTTGGAAACAAACTACGTAGCTAAACGTAAGCAAAAAAAAATGTACATTTTCTGTCACATTTAAAATGGTTGAAAATCTGTGTGACTTCACTACAACTCTAACTAACTTCATTTAAAACCTGTTTTTAAGTTATGGTTATCTACAAACTTAGCTAACAAATTAGCATGTTCGTTACAAGAACTTATTGAATGAAAAATTCCCCCCCCCCCCAAAAAAAAAAAAGTTGTTGGAACAACAACAAAAAATATCCTCACCAATACAACCACCCCTCTCCTCTACTCCAACCACCCCTCTCCTCTACTCCAACCACCCCTCTCCTCTACTCCAACCACCCCTCTCCTCTACTCCAACCACCCCTCTCCTCTACTCCAACCACCCCTCTCCTCTACTCCAACCACCCCTCTCCTCTACTCCAACCACCCCTCTCCTCCACTCCAACCACCCCTCTCCTCTACTCCAACCACCCCTCTCCTCTACTCCAACCACCCCTCTCCTCTACTCCAACCACCCTCTCCTCTACTCCAACCACCCCTCTCCTCTACTCCAACCACCCCTCTCCTCTACTCCAACCACCCCTCTCCTCTACTCCAACCACCCCTCTCCTCTACTCCAACCACCCCTCTCCTCTACTCCAACCACCCCTCTCCTCTACTCCAACCACCCCTCTACTCTACTCCAACCACCCCTCTCCTCTACTCCAACCACCCCTCTCCTCTACTCCAACCACCCCTCTCCTCTACTCCAACCCTTGTTAGCTAACTCACTGGCTAACCCTTGTTAGCTAACTAACTGGCTAACCCTTGTTAGCTAACTAACTGGCTAACAAACTGGCTAACCCTTGTTAGCTAACTAACTGGCTAACAAACTGGCTAAACCTTGTTAGGTAACTAACTGGCTAACCTTGTTAACTAACTGGCTAACCTTGTTAACTAACTGGCTAACCTTGTTAACTAACTGGCTAACCTTGTTAACTAACTCTTGTTGGCTAACTTGTTGGCTAACTTGTTGGCTAACTCACTGGCTAACTCACTGGCTAACCCACTGGCTAACTCACTGGCTAACCCTTGTTAGCTAACTAACTGGCTAACCCTTGTTAGCTAACTAACCCTTGTTAGCTAACTAACCCTTGTTAGCTAACTAACTGGCTAACCCTTGTTAGCTAACTAACTGGCTAACCCTTGTTAGCTAACTAACTGGCTAACCCTTGTTAGCTAACTAACTGGCTAACCCTTGTTAGCTAACTAACTGGCTAACCCTTGTTAGCTAACTAACTGGCTAACCCTTGTTAGCTAACTAACAGGCTAACCCTTGTTAGCTAACTAACTGGCTAACCCTTGTTAGCTAACTAACTGGCTAACCCTTGTTAGCTAACTAACTGGCTAACTAACTGGCTAACGTTAGCTAGCTAGGTTTAAGTGCTAGGTGGAGACATTCACCCAAAAGCATCCCAAGGAGATTTGAAACAACCTGGAAAGCAAAAAAAAACAATGAATAACTTACCATTTCCTTTTTTTCCGAGTTATTCTACAGAGTAAATGAATATCCAGGAATTTTACAACCCATACGATCAAAGAAGTCACCATCCAAGACAAAAATACCAGGAAAGTTGACTTATTTGTTGTGGTTGTTGGATAAATGTTCTTTCTAACCCTTCCCGTAATGTGTAGTTTAGTTCGCTAAGCAGGCTTTTACACGTCTCTGACTCCTGCTCTATCAACATGGCGGGCGGTAAAGCTCCTCTCTCGTCCCGGGAGGGGGGACATGTAGGCGGGGGAAGGGTGTGACCAAAGCTGCTTGACTCGCTGATGCAGAAATACATCCTTTCCTTCCCCCCACCACCACCACCACCTCCTCCTCCTCCCTTCTGAGGAAATCCATTCATAACGAGACCGTTTAGAGCGACAGTGTGCAAGGCTAGAGGACATGGGGAAGAATATAAAATATTAAAATCCTAGCTCCTCGTCTCCTTCTCAAAGCCCATTGGAGAAGAAGGTTAGAAGGGACGAGACCTCTGGTTTTCTCATCCAATAGATTTGGAGATGGAGACAAAAAACGAGATGGGTTTTAAATTTGAGATTTCACATGTTGGTTTCAAGACAACTCAATATGGTGTAATTGCATTACCGCAATTCGGGGTGTCTCATAATATGGGCGTTCCGTGTAATCAGGAACGCCCTTTAGATGACACGAAAAGCGCATTGGTGGCTGTCATTCGTCAGTCCGTTGGTTCAGTTCCAGCACTGTCCCACGCTTTTTGGATTGCCTATGTTGAAAAAGCACTAGTTTTAAATCAATGCTTTTACATGTGACGCGAATTGAACTTTTTATTTTTCTTTGCACGACTCGGTGGATGGAGCATGATGCAAAACTATTTATCAGAATGAGGATGTATCGTTATGTACCGCAATGAAACAGTCCTAGTAAACTAATGACTAACACCTAAAAATAGTACTGCATATAGACTACAACAAAACAAACTATATTAGACTGTAAAAAAAAAGTAAATTACAGAGTTAACAGTAATACCGTTTTTTTTTTTTAACGACCAAAGTTCAAAGTTGAAAACGTAACAGTTTAAAGCTGACAAAAACTAAGATAAAATTAGACTGTGTGTTTATGTTTGAATTTCTGGCAAAGTGAGAAGGCTATAACTCTGGTGCCTTCAGTTATCGTCAGCTAGAAATCTCACAATCTTGAAACATGATCTCTATTCTCCTGTATACAAATAGACAGTGCATTTGGAAAGTATTCAGTTACGTTACAGCCTTATTGTAAAATGGATTAAATATTTTTTCCCCCTCATCAATCTACACACAATAACCCATAATGACACCACAATACCCCATAATGACATCACAATACCCCATAATGACACCACAATACCCCATAATGACATCACAATACCCCATAATGACACCACAATACCCCATAATGACACCACAATACCCCATAATGACATCACAATACCCCATAATGACATCACAATACCCCATAATGACATCACAATACCCCATAACCCTTAATGACAAAGGAAAAACAGGTTTTTAGAAATGCTTGCTAACTTATAAAAAAATTTTTTTATGTAAATGGCAGTGATTACAGCCTCAAGTCTTCTTGGGTTTGACGCTACAAGCTTGGCACACCTGTATTTGGGGAGTTTCTCACATTCCTCTCTGCAGATTCTCCAATGCTCTGTCAGGTTGGATGGGAAGAGTCACTGCACAGCTATTTTCAAGTCTCTCCAGAGATGTTCTGGCTGGGCCACTCAATGACATTCTGAGACTTGTCCCTAAGCCACTCCTGTATTGTCTTGGCTGTGTGCTCATTGTCCTGTTAGAAGGTGAACCTTCAACCAGTCTGAGGTCTTGAGCGCTCTGGAGTAAGTTTTCATCAAGGATCTCTCTGTACTTTGCTCCGAATATTGTTCCCTCGATCCTGACTAGTCTCCCAGTCCCTGCTGCTGAAAAACATCCCCACAGAATGATGCTGCCACCACCATGCTTCACCGTGGGGATGGTGGCAGGTTTCCTCCAGATGTGATGCTTAGCATTCAGGCCAAAGAGTTCAATCTTGGTTTCATCAAACCAGAGAATCTTGTTTGTCATGGTCTGAGAGTCCTTTACTTGCCTTTTGGCAAACTCCAAGTGGGCTGTCATGTGCCATTCAGTGAGGAGTGACTTCATTCTACCATAAAGGTCTGAGTGTTGGAGTGCTGTAGTGATGGTTGTCCTTCTGGAAGGTGCCCATCTCCACAGAAGAACAATGGAGCTCTGTCCGAGTGACCGTCGGGTTCTAGATCACCTCCCTGACCAAGGCCCTTCTCCGCGGATTGCTTAGTTTGGCCGGGCGGCCAGCACTAGGAGGAGTCTTGGTTGTTCCAAACTTCTTCCATTTAAGAATGATGGAGGCGACTGTGTTCTTGGGGACCTTCAATGCTGCAGAAATGTTTTGGTATCCTTCCCCAGATCTGTGCATTGACACAATCCTGTCTCTGAGCTCTACGGACAATTCCTTCGACCTCATGGCTTGGATTTTTTAGTTTTATATATAGATACATACATACATACATACATACATACATACATACATACATACATGCAGTACCCGTCAAAAGTTTGGACACACATTCAAGGGTTTTTCTTTATTTGTACCATTTTCTACATTGTAGAATAATAGTGAAGACGTCAAAACTATGAAATAACATATGGAATCATGTAGTAACCATTTTTTTAAAAAACAAAATCTAAATATATTTTATGTTGGCTGCTTTTCAATGACTCTGCGGTCATCCCAAACCATCTCAACTGGGTTGAGGTCGGGTGATTGTGGAGGCCAGGTCATCTGATGCAGCACTCCATCACTCTCCTTCTTAGTCAAATAGCCCTGACACAGCCTGGAGGTGTGTCGGGTTATTGTCCTGTTGAAAAAACAAATGATAGTCCCAACAAACCAGATGGGATGGGGTATCACTGCAGAATGCTGTGGTAGCCATGCTGGTTAAGTGTGCCTTGAATTCCAAATAAATCACTGACAGTGTCACCAGCAAAGCACCCCCACACCATCACACCTCCTCCTCCATGCTTCACAGTGGGAAATACACATGCAGAGATCATCCGTTCACCTACTCTACGTCTCACAAAAGACATGGCACTTGGAACCAAAAAAATCTCTAATTGGGACTCATCAGACCAAAGGACAGATTTCCACCGGTCTAATGTCCATTGCTCGTGTTTCTTGGCCCAAGCAAGTCTCTTCTTCTTATTGGTGTCCTTTAGTAGTGGTTTACTTGCAGCAATTTGACCATGAAGGCCTGATTCACGCAGTCGTGAATGTCTCAGCTGATGTTGAGATGTGTCTGTTACTTGAACTCTGTGAAGCATTTATTTGGGCTTCAAAAGGTAAACTAATAATAATTATTAAATCAAAATGTAACTCTAATTAATTTATTTTAATTTATTCTCTGCACCTGAAGAAACATTAAAAGTTCTTGAAATTTTACGAATTGACTGACCTTCATGTCTTAAAGTAATGATGGACTGTCATTTCTCATTGCTTATTTGAGCTGTTCTTGCCATAATGTGGACTTGGTCTTTTACCAAATAGGGCTATCTTCTGTATACCATCCCTACCTTGCCACAACACAACTGATTGGCTCAAAAATGCATTAAGAAGGAAAGAAATTCCACAAATTAACTTTTAAGAAGGCACACCTGTTAATTGAAATGCATTCCAGGTGACTACCTCATGAAGCTGGTTGAGAGAATGCTAAGAGTGTGCAAAGATGTTTATCTGTGAAAAGGGTGGTAATTTGAAGAATCTCAAATATAAAATATATTTTGATTTGTTTAACACTTTTTTTGGTTACTACATGATTTCATTGTCACGGTCGTTGTATGGAGGAGACCAAGGCACAGCGTGGCATGCGTGCAATCTCTTTTATTAGACGAATGAACACTGAACAAACTAACAAAAACTAACCGTGACGCTATAAAACGAGTGCTGACAGGCAACTACACATAGACAAGAACCCACAAAACCAAAAGGGAAAATAGCAACCTAAATAGGATTCCCCAGAGAAATAGGATTCAATCAGAGACAACGATAAACAGCGGCCTCTGGGAACCAATTCAGGCCACCATAGACCTACATTTACCTAGACTTACAAATAAAAACCTAGATATACAAAACCCTAGACAAGACAAAAACAAGCATACACACCCACAACACACCCTGACCTAACCAATTCAGGCCACCATAGACCTACATTTACCTAGACAAATAAAAACCTAGATATACAAAACCCTAGACAAGACAAAAACAAGCATACACACCCACAACACACCCTGACCTAACCAATTCAGGCCACCATAGACCTACATTTACCTAGACAAATTAAAAACCTAGATATACAAAACCCTAGACAAGCCAAAACAAGCATACCCACCCACCCACAACACACCCTGACCTAACCAAACAGAGAAATAAAACGTCTCTCTAAGGTCAGGGCG
This sequence comes from Oncorhynchus mykiss, assembly GCF_013265735.2. NCBI lineage: Eukaryota > Metazoa > Chordata > Actinopteri > Salmoniformes > Salmonidae > Oncorhynchus > Oncorhynchus mykiss. Next base: position 122,252 of record NW_023493664.1, read on the forward strand.
TGACTTCCATATGTGTTAATTTCATAGATTTGATGTCTTTAAAATAAATCAAAACGAATAAATAATAACCCTTGAATGATTAGGTGTGTCGCAACGTTTGACTGGTGTTGTGTATGTAACACTAGTTATGACAAGTTAAAAGCCTTTACATTCTAAGCCGGGGGGTATTTAGTATGTCATTAGGATCCCCATTAGCTGTTGCGAAAGCAGAAACTACTCTTCCTGGCAAAACATGAAACATAACACAGAACATTAGTAGACAAGAACAGCTCGAGGACAGAACTACATCACAAACTATCTAGGTCCAACAGGGGAGAGGCGCTGTGCCGTGAAGGTGTTGCTTTATCTGTTTTCTGAAACCAGGTTTGCTGTTTATTTGAGCAATATGAGATGGAAGGAAGTTCCATGCAATAAGGTCTCTATATAATACTGTACGTTTATCTTGAATATGTTCTGGATTTGGGGACGGTGAAAAGACCCCTGAGGGGCGTGTCTGGTGGGGTATGTGTTTAGGTGTCAGAGCTGTGTGGAAGTTGACTATTGGCTGTTGGCAAAACAATTTGGGATTTTCAACACTTGAATGTTTCTTATAAAAAGAAGAAGTGATGCAGTCAGTCTGAGATATGCCCTTTTCTATTGGCCAGTCTGAGATACGCCCTTTTTCTATTGGCCAGTCTGAGATACGCCCTTTTTCTATTGGCCAGTCTGAGATACGCCCTTTTCTATTGGCCAGTCTGAGATACGCCTTTTTCTATTGGCCAGTTTGAGATACGCCCTTTTCTATTGGTCAGTCTGAGATACGCCCTTTTTCTATTGGCCAGTCTGAGATACGCCCTTTTCTATTGGCCAGTCTGAGATACGCCCTTTTCTATTGGCCAGTCTGAGATACGCCCTTTTCTATTGGCCAGTCTGAGATACGCCCTTTTCTATTGGCCAGTCTGAGATACGCCCTTTTCTATTGGCCAGTCTGAGATACGCCCTTTTCTATTGGCCAGTCTGAGATACGCCCTTTTCTATTGGCCAGTCTGAGATACGCCCTTTTCTATTGGCCAGTCTGAGATACGCCCTTTTCTATTGGCCAGTCTGAGATACGCCCTTTTCTATTGGCCAGTCTGAGATACGCCCTTTTCTATTGGCCAGTCTGAGATACGCCCTTTTCTATTGGCCAGTCTGAGATACGCCCTTTTCTATTGGCCAGTCTGAGATACGCCCTTTTCTATTGGCCAGTCTGAGATACGCCCTTTTCTATTGGCCAGTCTGAGATACGCCCTTTTCTATTGGCCAGTCTGAGATACGCCTTTTTCTATTGGCCAGTCTGAGATACGCCTTTTTCTATTGGCCAGTCTGAGATACGCCCTTTTCTATTGGCCAGTCTGAGATACGCCCTTTTTCTATTGGCCAGTCTGAGATACGCCCTTTTCTATTGGCCAGTCTGAGATACGCCCTTTTCTATTGGCCAGTCTGAGATACGCCCTTTTCTATTGGCCAGTCTGAGATACGCCCTTTTTCTATTGGCCAGTCTGAGATACGCCCTTTTCTATTGGCCAGTCTGAGATACGCCCTTTTCTATTGGCCAGTCTGAGATACGCCCTTTTCTATTGGCCAGTCTGAGATACGCCCTTTTCTATTGGCCAGTCTGAGATACGCCCTTTTCTATTGGCCAGTCTGAGATACGCCCTTTTCTATTGGCCAGTCTGAGATACGCCCTTTTCTATTGGCCAGTCTGAGATACGCCCTTTTCTATTGGCCAGTCTGAGATACGCCCTTTTCTATTGGCCAGTCTGAGATACGCCCTTTTCTATTGGCCAGTCTGAGATACGCCCTTTTCTATTGGCCAGTCTGAGATACGCCCTTTTTCTATTGGCCAGTCTGAGATACGCCCTTTTCTATTGGCCAGTCTGAGATACGCCCTTTTCTATTGGCCAGTCTGAGATACGCCCTTTTCTATTGGCCAGTCTGAGATACGCCCTTTTTCTATTGGCCAGTCTGAGATACGCCCTTTTCTATTGGCCAGTCTGAGATACGCCCTTTTCTATTGGCCAGTCTGAGATACGCCCTTTTCTATTGGCCAGTCTGAGATACGCCCTTTTCTATTGGCCAGTCTGAGATACGCCCTTTTCTATTGGCCAGTCTGAGATACGCCCTTTTCTATTGGCCAGTCTGAGATACGCCCTTTTCTATTGGCCAGTCTGAGATACGCCCTTTTCTATTGGCCAGTCTGAGATACGCCTTTTTCTATTGGCCAGTCTGAGATACGCCCTTTTCTATTGGCCAGTCTGAGATACGCCCTTTTCTATTGGCCAGTCTGAGATACGCCCTTTTCTATTGGCCAGTCTGAGATACGCCCTTTTCTATTGGCCAGTCTGAGATACGCCCTTTTCTATTGGCCAGTCTGAGATACGCCCTTTTCTATTGGCCAGTCTGAGATACGCCCTTTTCTATTGGCCAGTCTGAGATACGCCCTTTTCTATTGGCCAGTCTGAGATACGCCCTTTTCTATTGGCCAGTCTGAGATACGCCCTTTTCTATTGGCCAGTCTGAGATACACCCTTTTCTATTGGCCATTCTGAGATACGCCCTTTTCTATTGGCCAGTCTGAGATACGCCCTTTTTTATTGGCCAGTCTGAGATACGCCCTTTTCTATTGGCCAGTCTGAGATACGCCCTTTCAGACCTGAGACAGCATTGGAGTCTCTCTGTCTAGAAGGCACACAGCAGAGATTCAGACCTGAAACAGCATTGGAGTCTCTCTGTCTAGAAGGCCCACAGCAGAGATTCAGACCTGAAACAGCATTGGAGTCTCTCTGTCTAGAAGGCCCACAGCAGAGATTCAGACCTGAAACAGCATTGGAGTCTCTCTGTCTAGAAGGCCCACAGCAGAGATTCAGACCTGAAACAGCATTGGAGTCTCTCTGTCTAGAAGGCCCACAGCAGAGATTCAGACCTGAGACAGCATTGGAGTCTCTCTGTCTAGAAGGCCCACAGCAGAGATTCAGACCTGAGACAGCATTGGAGTCTCTCTGTCTAGAAGGCCCACAGCAGAGATTCAGACCTGAAACAGCATTGGAGTCTCTCTGTCTAGAAGGCACACAGCAGAGATTCAGACCTGAAACAGCATTGGAGTCTCTCTGTCTAGAAGGCCCACAGCAGAGATTCAGACCTGAAACAGCATTGGAGTCTCTCTGTCTAGAAGGCCCACAGCAGAGATTCAGACCTGAGACAGCATTGGAGTCTCTCTGTCTAGAAGGCCCACAGCAGAGATTCAGACCTGAAACAGCATTGGAGTCTCTCTGTCTAGAAGGCACACAGCAGAGATTCAGACCTGAAACAGCATTGGAGTCTCTCTGTCTAGAAGGCCCACAGCAGAGATTCAGACCTGAAACAGCATTGGAGTCTCTCTGTCTAGAAGGCACACAGCAGAGATTCAGACCTGAAACAGCATTGGAGTCTCTCTGTCTAGAAGGCCCACAGCAGAGATTCAGACCTGAAACAGCATTGGAGTCTCTCTGTCTAGAAGGCCCACAGCAGAGATTCAGACCTGAAACAGCATTGGAGTCTCTCTGTCTAGAAGGCCCACAGCAGAGATTCAGACCTGAAACAGCATTGGAGTCTCTCTGTCTAGAAGGCCCACAGCAGAGATTCAGACCTGAAACAGCATTGGAGTCTCTCTGTCTAGAAGGCCCACAGCAGAGATTCAGACCTGAAACAGCATTGGAGTCTCTCTGTCTAGAAGGCCCACAGCAGAGATTCAGACCTGAAACAGCATTGGAGTCTCTCTGTCTAGAAGGCCCACAGCAGAGATTCAGACCTGAAACAGCATTGGAGTCTCTCTGTCTAGAAGGCCCACAGCAGAGATTCAGACCTGAAACAGCATTGGAGTCTCTATGTCTAGAAGGCCCACAGCAGAGATTCAGACCTGAAACAGCATTGGAGTCTCTCTGTCTAGAAGGCCCACAGCAGAGATTCAGACCTGAAACAGCATTGGAGTCTCTCTGTCTAGAAGGCCCACAGCAGAGATTCAGACCTGAAACAGCATTGGAGTCTCTCTGTCTAGAAGGCCCACAGCAGAGATTCAGACCTGAAACAGCATTGGAGTCTCTCTGTCTAGAAGGCCCACAGCAGAGATTCAGACCTGAAACAGCATTGGAGTCTCTCTGTCTAGAAGGCCCACAGCAGAGATTCAGACCTGAAACAGCATTGGAGGCTCTCTGTCTAGAAGGCCCACAGCAGAGATTCAGACCTGAAACAGCATTGGAGTCTCTCTGTCTAGAAGGCCCACAGCAGAGATTCAGACCTGAAACAGCATTGGAGTCTCTCTGTCTAGAAGGCCCACAGCAGAGATTCAGACCTGAAACAGCATTGGAGTCTCTCTGTCTAGAAGGCCCACAGCAGAGATTCAGACCTGAAACAGCATTGGAGTCTCTCTGTCTAGAAGGCACACAGCAGAGATTCAGACCAGAAACAGCATTGGAGGCTCTCTGTCTAGAAGGCCCACAGCAGAGATTCAGACCTGAAACAGCATTGGAGTCTCTCTGTCTAGAAGGCACACAGCAGAGATTCAGACCTGAAACAGCATTGGAGTCTCTCTGTCTAGAAGGCACACAGCAGAGATTCAGACCTGAAACAGCATTGGAGGCTCTCTGTCTAGAAGGCCCACAGCAGAGATTCAGACCTGAAACAGCATTGGAGTCTCTCTGTCTAGAAGGCCCACAGCAGAGATTCAGACCTGAAACAGCATTGGAGTCTCTCTGTCTAGAAGGCCCACAGCAGAGATTCAGACCTGAAACAGCATTGGAGTCTCTCTGTCTAGAAGGCACACAGCAGAGATTCAGACCTGAAACAGCATTGGAGGCTCTCTGTCTAGAAAGCCCACAGCAGAGATTCAGACCTGAAACAGCATTGGAGTCTCTCTGTCTAGAAGGCCCACAGCAGAGATTCAGACCTGAAACAGCATTGGAGTCTCTCTGTCTAGAAGGCCCACAGCAGAGATTCAGACCTGAGACAGCATTGGAGTCTCTCTGTCTAGAAGGCACACAGCAGAGATTCAGACCTGAAACAGCATTGGAGTCTCTCTGTCTAGAAGGCCCACAGCAGAGATTCAGACCTGAGACAGCATTGGAGTCTCTCTGTCTAGAAGGCACACAGCAGAGATTCAGACCTGAAACAGCATTGGAGTCTCTCTGTCTAGAAGGCCCACAGCAGAGATTCAGTCCTGAAACAGCATTGGAGTCTCTCTGTCTAGAAGGCCCACAGCAGAGATTCAGTCCTGAAACAGCATTGGAGTCTCTCTGTCTAGAAGGCCCACAGCAGAGATTCAGACCTGAGACAGCATTGGAGTCTCTCTGTCTAGAAGGCCCACAGCAGAGATTCAGTCCTGAAACAGCATTGGAGTCTCTCTGTCTAGAAGGCCCACAGCAGAGATTCAGACCTGAAACAGCATTGGAGTCTCTCTGTCTAGAAGGCCCACAGCAGAGATTCAGACCTGAAACAGCATTGGAGTCTCTCTGTCTAGAAGGCCCACAGCAGAGATTCAGACCTGAAACAGCATTGGAGTCTCTCTGTCTAGAAGGCCCACAGCAGAGATTCAGACCTGAGACAGCATTGGAGTCTCTCTGTCTAGAAGGCCCACAGCAGAGATTCAGACCTGAGACAGCATTGGAGTCTCTCTGTCTAGAAGGCCCACAGCAGAGATTCAGACCTGAGACAGCATTGGAGTCTCTCTGTCTAGAAGGCCCACAGCAGAGATTCAGACCTGAAACAGCATTGGAGTCTCTCTGTCTAGAAGGCCCACAGCAGAGATTCAGACCTGAAACAGCATTGGAGTCTCTCTGTCTAGAAGGCACACAGCAGAGATTCAGACCTGAAACAGCATTGGAGTCTCTCTGTCTAGAAGGCCCACAGCAGAGATTCAGACCTGAAACAGCATTGGAGTCTCTCTGTCTAGAAGGCCCACAGCAGAGATTCAGACCTGAAACAGCATTGGAGGCTCTCTGTCTAGAAGGCAGAGATTCAGACCTGAAACAGCATTGGAGTCTCTCTGTCTAGAAGGCCCACAGCAGAGATTCAGACCTGAAACAGCATTGGAGTCTCTCTGTCTAGAATGCCCACAGCAGAGATTCAGACCTGAAACAGCATTGGAGTCTCTCTGTCTAGAAGGCCCACAGCAGAGATTCAGACCTGAAACAGCATTGGAGTCTCTCTGTCTAGAAGGCCCACAGCAGAGATTCAGACCTGAAACAGCATTGGAGTCTCTCTGTCTAGAAGGCCCACAGCAGAGATTCAGACCTGAAACAGCATTGGAGTCTCTCTGTCTAGAAGGCCCACAGCAGAGATTCAGACCTGAAACAGCATTGGAGTCTCTCTGTCTAGAAGGCCCACAGCAGAGATTCAGACCTGAAACAGCATTGGAGGCTCTCTGTCTAGAAGGCCCACAGCAGAGATTCAGACCTGAAACAGCATTGGAGTCTCTCTGTCTAGAAGGCCCACAGCAGAGATTCAGACCTGAAACAGCATTGGAGTCTCTCTGTCTAGAAGGCCCACAGCAGAGATTCAGACCTGAAACAGCATTGGAGTCTCTCTGTCTAGAAGGCCCACAGCAGAGATTCAGACCTGAAACAGCATTGGAGTCTCTCTGTCTAGAAGGCCCACAGCAGAGATTCAGACCTGAGACAGCATTGGAGTCTCTCTGTCTAGAAGGCCCACAGCAGAGATTCAGTCCTGAAACAGCATTGGAGTCTCTCTGTCTAGAAGGCCCACAGCAGAGATTCAGACCTGAAACAGCATTGGAGTCTCTCTGTCTAGAAGGCCCACAGCAGAGATTCAGACCTGAGACAGCATTGGAGTCTCTCTGTCTAGAAGGCCCACAGCAGAGATTCAGTCCTGAAACAGCATTGGAGTCTCTCTGTCTAGAAGGCCCACAGCAGAGATTCAGACCTGAGACAGCATTGGAGTCTCTCTGTCTAGAAGGCCCACAGCAGAGATTCAGACCTGAAACAGCATTGGAGTCTCTCTGTCTAGAAGGCCCACAGCAGAGATTCAGACCTGAGACAGCATTGGAGTCTCTCTGTCTAGAAGGCCCACAGCAGAGATTCAGACCTGAGACAGCATTGGAGTCTCTCTGTCTAGAAGGCCCACAGCAGAGATTCAGACCTGAAACAGCATTGGAGTCTCTCTGTCTAGAAGGCCCACAGCAGAGATTCAGACCTGAGACAGCATTGGAGTCTCTCTGTCTAGAAGGCCCACAGCAGAGATTCAGACCTGAAACAGCATTGGAGTCTCTCTGTCTAGAAGGCCCACAGCAGAGATTCAGACCTGAGACAGCATTGGAGTCTCTCTGTCTAGAAGGCCCACAGCAGAGATTCAGACCTGAGACAGCATTGGAGTCTCTCTGTCTAGAAGGCCCACAGCAGAGATTCAGACCTGAAACAGCATTGGAGTCTCTCTGTCTAGAAGGCCCACAGCAGAGATTCAGACCTGAAACAGCATTGGAGTCTCTCTGTCTAGAAGGCCCACAGCAGAGATTCAGACCTGAAACAGCATTGGAGTCTCTCTGTCTAGAAGGCCCACAGCAGAGATTCAGACCTGAAACAGCATTGGAGTCTCTCTGTCTAGAAGGCCCACAGCAGAGATTCAGACCTGAAACAGCATTGGAGTCTCTCTGTCTAGAAGGCCCACAGCAGAGATTCAGACCTGAAACAGCATTGGAGTCTCTCTGTCTAGAAGGCCCACAGCAGAGATTCAGACCTGAAACAGCATTGGAGTCTCTCTGTCTAGAAGGCCCACAGCAGAGATTCAGACCTGAAACAGCATTGGAGTCTCTCTGTCTAGAAGGCCCACAGCAGAGATTCAGACCTGAAACAGCATTGGAGTCTCTCTGTCTAGAAGGCCCACAGCAGAGATTCAGACCTGAAACAGCATTGGAGTCTCTCTGTCTAGAAGGCCCACAGCAGAGATTCAGACCTGAAACAGCATTGGAGTCTCTCTGTCTAGAAGGCCCACAGCAGAGATTCAGACCTGAAACAGCATTGGAGTCTCTCTGTCTAGAAGGCCCACAGCAGAGATTCAGACCTGAAACAGCATTGGAGTCTCTCTGTCTAGAAGGCACACAGCAGAGATTCAGACCTGAAACAGCATTGGAGTCTCTCTGTCTAGAAGGCCCACAGCAGAGATTCAGACCTGAAACAGCATTGGAGTCTCTCTGTCTAGAAGGCCCACAGCAGAGATTCAGACCTGAAACAGCATTGGAGTCTCTCTGTCTAGAAGGCCCACAGCAGAGATTCAGACCTGAAACAGCATTGGAGTCTCTCTGTCTAGAAGGCCCACAGCAGAGATTCAGACCTGAAACAGCATTGGAGTCTCTCTGTCTAGAAGGCCCACAGCAGAGATTCAGACCTGAGACAGCATTGGAGTCTCTCTGTCTAGAAGGCCCACAGCAGAGATTCAGACCTGAAACAGCATTGGAGTCTCTCTGTCTAGAAGGCCCACAGCAGAGATTCAGACCTGAGACAGCATTGGAGTCTCTCTGTCTAGAAGGCCCACAGCAGAGATTCAGACCTGAAACAGCATTGGAGTCTCTCTGTCTAGAAGGCCCACAGCAGAGATTCAGACCTGAAACAGCATTGGAGTCTCTCTGTCTAGAAGGCCCACAGCAGAGATTCAAACCTGAGACAGCATTGGAGTCTCTCTGTCTAGAAGGCCCACAGCAGAGATTCAGACCTGAAACAGCATTGGAGTCTCTCTGTCTAGAAGGCACACAGCAGAGATTCAGACCTGAAACAGCATTGGAGTCTCTCTGTCTAGAAGGCCCACAGCAGAGATTCAGACCTGAAACAGCATTGGAGTCTCTCTGTCTAGAAGGCCCACAGCAGAGATTCAGACCTGAAACAGCATTGGAGGCTCTCTGTCTAGAAGGCCCACAGCAGAGATTCAGACCTGAAACAGCATTGGAGTCTCTCTGTCTAGAAGGCACAGAGCAGAGATTCAGACCTGAGACAGCATTGGAGTCTCTCTGTCTAGAAGGCCCACAGCAGAGATTCAGACCTGAGACAGCATTGGAGTCTCTCTGTCTAGAAGGCAGAGATTCAGACCTGAAACAGCATTGGAGTCTCTCTGTCTAGAAGGCCCACAGCAGAGATTCAGACCTGAAACAGCATTGGAGGCTCTCTGTCTAGAAGGCCCACAGCAGAGATTCAGACCTGAAACAGCATTGGAGGCTCTCTGTCTAGAAGGCCCACAGCAGAGATTCAGACCTGAAACAGCATTGGAGGCTCTCTGTCTAGAAGGCCCACAGCAGAGATTCAGACCTGAAACAGCATTGGAGTCTCTCTGTCTAGAAGGCCCACAGCAGAGATTCAGACCTGAAACAGCATTGGAGTCTCTCTGTCTAGAAGGCCCACAGCAGAGATTCAGACCTGAAACAGCATTGGAGTCTCTCTGTCTAGAAGGCCCACAGCAGAGATTCAGACCTGAAACAGCATTGGAGTCTCTCTGTCTAGAAGGCCCACAGCAGAGATTCAGACCTGAAACAGCATTGGAGTCTCTCTGTCTAGAAGGCACACAGCAGAGATTCAGACCTGAAACAGCATTGGAGTCTCTCTGTCTAGAAGGCCCACAGCAGAGATTCAGACCTGAAACAGCATTGGAGTCTCTCTGTCTAGAAGGCCCACAGCAGAGATTCAGACCTGAAACAGCATTGGAGTCTCTCTGTCTAGAAGGCCCACAGCAGAGATTCAGACCTGAAACAGCATTGGAGTCTCTCTGTCTAGAAGGCACACAGCAGAGATTCAGACCTGAAACAGCATTGGAGTCTCTCTGTCTAGAAGGCCCACAGCAGAGATTCAGACCTGAAACAGCATTGGAGTCTCTCTGTCTAGAAGGCACACAGCAGAGATTCAGACCTGAAACAGCATTGGAGTCTCTCTGTCTAGAAGGCCCACAGCAGAGATTCAGACCTGAAACAGCATTGGAGTCTCTCTGTCTAGAAGGCCCACAGCAGAGATTCAGACCTGAAACAGCATTGGAGTCTCTCTGTCTAGAAGGCCCACAGCAGAGATTCAGACCTGAAACAGCATTGGAGGCTCTCTGTCTAGAAGGCCCACAGCAGAGATTCAGACCTGAAACAGCATTGGAGGCTCTCTGTCTAGAAGGCACACAGCAGAGATTCAGACCTGAAACAGCATTGGAGGCTCTCTGTCTAGAAGGCACACAGCAGAGATTCAGACCTGAAACAGCATTGGAGTCTCTCTGTCTAGAAGGCCCACAGCAGAGATTCAGACCTGAAACAGCATTGGAGGCTCTCTGTCTAGAAGGCACACAGCAGAGATTCAGACCTGAGACAGCATTGGAGTCTCTCTGTCTAGAAGGCCCACAGCAGAGATTCAGACCTGAAACAGCATTGGAGTCTCTCTGTCTAGAAGGCACACAGCAGAGATTCAGACCTGAAACAGCATTGGAGTCTCTCTGTCTAGAAGGCACACAGCAGAGATTCAGACCTGAGACAGCATTGGAGGCTCTCTGTCTAGAAGGCCCACAGCAGAGATTCAGACCTGAGACAGCATTGGAGTTTCTCTGCCTAGAAGTCCAGCATCCCGGAGTCTCACCTCGTCACTGTTGACGTTGAGACTGGTGTTTTGAAGGGTACTATTTAATAAGCTGCCAGTTGAGGACTTGTGAGGCGTCTGTTTCTCAAACTAGACACTCTAATGTACTTGTCCTCTTGCTCAGTTGTGCACCGGGGCCTCCCACTCCTCTTTCTATTCTGGTTAGGGCCAGTTTGATCTGTTCTGTGAAGAGAGTAGTACACAGCGTTGTACGAGATCTTCAGTATCTTGGCAATTTCTCCCATGGAAACAGCCTTCATTTCTCAGAACATGAAGAGACTGACGGGTTTCATAAGGTCTTTGTTTCTGGCCATGTTGAGTCTGTGATCGAACCCACAAAATGCTGATGCTCCAGATACTCAACTAGTATAAAAAAAGGCCAGTTTTATTGCTTCTTTAATCAGAACAACAGTTTTGAGCTGTGCTAACAAAATGATAAACTTGGATTAGCTCACACAACGTGCCGTTCTTTATATCATTGATCTTGGCTTCATGATACAGGTTCTAACAGTTAGTCAGCCAATCAGATGTGCAGCCAGACTGATTAGCCACTTCCTTTTGCCCCCATCTCTGTCACGTCCCGACCTTAGTTCCTTTTTTATGTCTCTATTATAGTTTGGTCAGGGCGTGAGTTGGGGTGGGCATTCTATGTGTTTGTTATGTTTTGAGGATCTGAGGACCAATGCCAAATCTTTTCAGTCTCCTGAGGGGGAATAGGTTTTGTCGTGCCCTCTTTACAACTATCTTATTCAGTACATTTAGTTATTACTTGCTTTTTTCTAAATGTGAACAACCTTGCCAGCAGACATGCCAGCTAAGATAGTTAGACAAGCTAGCTACTCTATCTTGATTGAGGATGGGAGACGGGAAACCTATCTGGGCTAAAGCTTCATAACACTTCTAAGCAGAGAAAAGTAAAATAAAGAAAAAAAAGTTACAATGTACAGAGATAGAGAGAGAGAGAGAGACAGAGAGAGAGAGAGAGAGAGAGAGAGAGACAGAGAGACAGACAGAGAGAGAGAGAGGTGAGGAGGGAGAGAGAAGAGAGAGAAAGATGGAGAGAGAGAGAGGTGAGGAGAGAGAGAGAGAGAGAGAGAGAGAGAGAGAGAGAGAGAGAGAGGTGAGGAGGGAGAGAGAGAGAGACAGAGAGAGAGAGAGAGAGAGAGAGAGAGAGAGAGAGAGAGAGAGACAGAGAGAGAGAGAGAGAGAGAGAGAGAGAGAGAGAGACAGAGACAGAGACAGAGACAGAGAGAGAGAGAGAGAGAGAGACAGAGACAGAGACAGAGAGAGAGAGAGAGAGAGAGAGAGAGAGAGAAAGATAGAGAGAGAGGTGAGGAGGGAGAGAGAAGAGAGAGAAAGATGGAGAGAGAGAGAGGTGAGGAGAGAGAGAGAGAGAGAGAGAGAGAGAGAGAGAGGTGAGGAGGGAGAGAGAGAGAGACAGAGAGAGAGAGAGGTGAGGAGGGAGAGAGAGAGAGAAAGAGAGAGAGAGAGAGAGAGAGAGAGAGAGAGACCGAAAGAGAGAGAGAGAAAGGTGAGGGGGGAGAGAGATCAGAGACACCTGCTCTAACATGGCGAACGGCAGAGCTCTCTCCTAGAGAGGGTTATGCAGGCAGAGCTCTCTCGGTTCCTAGAGAGGGTTATGCAGGCAGAGCTCTCTCGGTTCCTAGAGAGGGTTATGCAGACAGAGCTCTCTCGGTTCCTAGAGAGGGTTATGCAGACAGAGCTCTCTCGGCTCCTAGAGAGGGTTATGCAGGCAGAGCTCTCTCGGTTCCTAGAGAGGGTTATGCAGACAGAGCTCTCTCCTAGAGAGGGTTATGCAGGCAGAGCTCTCTCCTATAGAGGGTTATGCAGGCAGGGCTCTCTCGGTTTCTAGAGAGGGTTATGCAGGCAGAGCTCTCTCGGTTCCTAGAGAGGGTTATATAGGCAGAGCTCTCTCGGTTCCTAGAGAGGGTTATATAGGCAGAGCTCTCTCGGTTCCTAGAGAGGGTTATAGAGGCAGAGCTCTCTCGGTTCCTAGAGAGGGTTATATAGGCAGAGCTCTCTCGGTTCCTAGAGAGGGTTATGCAGGCAGAGCTCTCTCGGCTCCTAGAGAGGGTTAGGCGCTGACAGGTGTGGAAGGGTGTAACCAAAGCTGCTTGACTCACTGAAACAGAAATCACTCCTTCCCCCTTCCCGTGGAATCCGTTCATGATGAGGCCGGTTAAAAGCAACAGCTAGCAGACATGGAGAGAATCTCAACTCCTCGCTTCCTCTCTCCTCGCCTCCTTCTCAAAACCCATTGGAGGGAGACATATCCAGTGAAGTAGATCAAAACTGAATTTATTTTCAATGCTAAAACATCCTGAGTGAATTGGAGGAGAAGGTCAGAGGGGAAGGACTCTCACAGTGACCAGTTCAAGATAACTCAGAACTCTGCTTTGGTGTCTAATGGGAGACACATCCAGTGAAATTTATTTTCAATGCTAAAACGATCCTGAGTGAATTTATCTTAATTTATCCCAACATTTGTTTTGCTCCACAGTTTTTCCCCGACTTGGAATTCCGAGTTGGATGACCATTCAAAGCTATTTCCCCCAGTCTGGAGCGCTCGTTGTGTTTCCCAAGTTCCCAGTTGTTTTGTAAACACACTGAAGTCGTAGGTCGTAGGGTCACAGTTCCGGTGGTCAGGTCTGTACAACGCTGGTCAGACCAATCAGAATCCCTCAAAGCTCAAATGACGTATTTTTTCATATTTTTTTATTAAATCACGTGGACTGGATGTTCCAGGTGGCCTCTAGGGATAACATCAGTAATTACTCCGACTCAGTCGCCGGATTCATCAACAACAATCACGTGGACTGGATGTTCCAGGTGGCCTCTAGGGATAACATCAGTAAATACTCCGACTCAGTCGCCGGATTCATCAACAACAATCACGTGGACTGGATGTTCCAGGTGGCCTCTAGGGATAACATCAGTAAATACTCCGACTCAGTCGCCGGATTCATCAACAACAATCACGAGGACTGGATGTTCCAGGTGGCCTCTAGGGATAACATCAGTAAATACTCCGACTCAGTCGCCGGATTCATCAACAACAATCACGTGGACTGGATGTTCCAGGTAGCCTCTAGGGATAACATCAGTAAATACTCCGACTCAGTCGCCGGATTCATCAACAACAATCACGTGGACTGGATGTTCCAGGTGGCCTCTAGGGATAACATCAGTAAATACTCAGACTCAGTCGCCGGATTCATCAACAACAATCACGTGGACTGGATGTCCAGGTGGCCTCTAGGGATAACATCAGTAAATACTCCGACTCAGTCGCCGGATTCATCAACAACAATCACGTGGACTGGATGTTCCAGGTGGCCTCTAGGGATAACATCAGTAAATACTCCGACTCAGTCGCCGGATTCATCAACAACAATCACGTGGACTGGATGTTCCAGGTGGCCTCTAGGGATAACATCAGTAAATACTCCGACTCAGTCGCCGGATTCATCAACAACAATCACGTGGACTGGATGTTCCAGGTGGCCTCTAGGGATAACATCAGTAAATACTCCGACTCAGTCGCCGGATTCATCAACAACAATCACGTGGACTGGATGTTCCAGGTGGCCTCTAGGGATAACATCAGTAAATACTCCGACTCAGTCGCCGGATTCATCAACAACAATCACGTGGACTGGATGTTCCAGGTGGCCTCTAGGGATAACATCAGTAAATACTCAGACTCAGTCGCCGGATTCATCAACAACAATCACGTGGACTGGATGTTCCAGGTGGCCTCTAGGGATAACATCAGTAAATACTCCGACTCAGTCGCCGGATTCATCAACAACAATAAAGATGATGTGATACCGATGGTGTCTTTCAAAACATACCCGATTTATAAAAATAAAACGTGGAGTCAGCCTTCTCAGGAAACTGAAGGAGAGAGATGCTGCTTGTGAACACTGCAAGATGACAGGGGACAATGGTGTGGTTAAACAGTACAAATACGACCCACGCAGATCGATCAAGATGGAACACGAATACGACCCACGCAGATCGATCAAGATGGAACACTAATACGACCCACGCAGATCGATCAAGATGGAACACTAAAACGACCCACGCAGATCAATCAAGATGGAACACTAATACGACCCACGCAGATCAATCAAGATGGAACACTAATACGACCCACGCAGATCGATCCAGATGGAACACTAAAACGACCCACGCAGATCAATCAAGATGGAACACTAAAACGACCCACGCAGATCAATCAAGATGGAACACTAATACGACCCTAATAAACACTAATAAACACTAATACGACCCACGCAGTTCGATCAAGATGGGACTACACACGTATAGAGGCAATTAAAGGAATTAAATAATGAAATAAAGCAGACACCAGGTGTGATGTGACAGGTCAGACACCAGGTGTGATGTGACAGGTCGGACACCAGGTGAGATGTGACAGGTGCAATTCAGGAGGTCAGAAACCAGGTGTGATGTGACAGGTCGGACACCAGGTGTGATGTGACCAGGTGTGATGTGACCAGGTGTGATGTGACAGGTCAGACACCAGGTGTGATGTGGCAGGTCAGACACCAGGTGTGATGTGACAGGTCAGACACCAGGTGTGATGTGACAGGTCAGACACCAGGTG